>NW_020954591.1:31153360-31253009 GCF_900497805.2 Vombatus ursinus | reverse complement strand
ACACACACACACACACACACACACACACACACACACACACACACACAAAGAACAACCTTCCAATCTAAACTTTCCTTGATAAATTTGGATGTCCCTTGGTTTGCCTGTTTAGTTGTTCATATTAGGAGGTCAAATCTTGTTAATAATAATAATTCACATTTATACAATGTCTCACAGTATACAAAGTGCTTTCTTCACTATAAGAATCATCACCGTTTTACAGATGAGGAAGCTAAGATATAGAGAGGTGAAGTGATGCCAACAGTCACATCGCTGGTAATTGGCAGACACAAAATTTAAAGAATGTTAGAAGCGGAAGAGCTCTAGATATCTTGCAATCTCATTTCATAGGACACTGAAGTCCAGAGAAATTAAGGGGCGAGAATAATAAGGACACAGCTATTAAATGGCTGTCACTCAAACCTAAGTTTCCTGGTTCCAAGTCCAGAATCCCTTTCAACACCTTGTGATAAGGGGGAGCTAGGTGGCACAGTGGATAGAACACCGGCCCTGAAGTTAGGAGGACCTGAGTTCAAATCTGACATCAGACCAAACACTTGACACTTACTAGCTGTGTGACCCTGGGCAAGTCACTTAACCCCAACTGCCTCAGCAAAACAAACAAAAAAAACCCCCCAGAATATTAGAAAAGGTAATATTCAAATAAAGGTATATATTTTTTTCCATTCAAGTTGGAAATCTACCTATAAATTCTGTGAGGTTTTGTGGACCCCAGGTAAGAATTCTTACTTTAAATCTTACAGCTAGGGTTGAGAACTTTGCCTCAAGGTGCCAAAATTTAAATGGTGCTGAAAGCATCTATTACCCTTCAGCCACAGAGAAATAACCAAACTTAGCACATAGTAAGAATAGTTAGATAAAACAGGAAGCTATAGGATGGTAATTCTTCCTCCAGAGGCTATACCCCATGTGAATTCCTCTTTGGCCAGCTCCCTGCTGGCTCCCAACCCATTCTTATAGCACCTTCCTCCCCCTTCAAACTTTTATACTGTCCTGGACAGTTGGATTCCAAGGTACATTTCACATCATAAACCTTCAGGACAAAAAATGCTAATTATGACTCAGGCTACTTTCCTCTAACTACTACAGATTTTTCCAAATTTCTTAATCATATTAATATTGGATTTAGAATTTTAATGAGTTTTCATTACCCAGCAAAAACTTTTTTGCTAGATTGTGATTATAATCTAGATTTCCAAAGCTGGGGGGACATAGTAAAAGAAAGTCCTAGAGGTATTATCATTTGCACATTCATTCATTCATTCATTTCATAAATACTCATTAAATGTCTTCTTTGTATATAAAGCACTGTTCTACCTGCTAGGGATACAATGGCAAAAAAATGAAAAATAGTTTATGCATTCATAGTATGTATGTACCATATTTACTGAGCAGATACAATATTTACACAGATAAGCAAATAAAAGATAATTTGAAGGAGTATTGAGAAAAGAGAGGATCAGAAAAGACTTCTTATAGGAGGTGATACCTGAATGAGCCTTATGGGATCATAGATTGGGAGCCAGAAATGACCTTAAAGTCCATCTAGTTCAACCACCTCCTTTTACAGATTGAGAAATTGGAGCACAGAATGATTAAGTAATTCCCTGAGTCTCACAATTAGTAAATAGCAGAAGGAGGGTTTGAATTCATGTTCTCTGAACCCAAATCCTGTGTTCCTTCAACTGTACCAACATGGTGCCTCAATGGAATAATATATTCTAGGTATGTAAGATAGCTACAAAGGCAAAAAGATAAGAAATGGGACACCAACTTGAGCAAGCAGAAAGTAAACTAGTTTGTCTAGACCATAGAGTGAATGACCTGGAGTAATAGAAAATAAGTCTGAAAAAGATACCTAGAACCAGACTGAGAAGGACTTTAAATGTCAAACAAAGGAGGCTATATTTGATCCTGCAGACAATAGGAATCTACTGAAGATTTTAGAGTAGAGGAGTGACATAATTAAATCTATTAAATCTATACACAACTTGGTAGTTGTGTGGAGGACTGATTAAAGAAGGAAAAACCTGGGATCAAAGAAACCAGTTTGGAGCCTCTTGTAAGAGCCAGGAGGGCTTCAATTTAGGTGGTTGTGATGTGACTAGAAAGAAGAGGATAGATGTGAGAAACATTGCATAAGGTGAGGGAGAGAAATTGAAGAGTCAAGAATGACTTTCAGATTGTCAATGTGGGGGACTGGAAGATGATGGTGCCCTTAAAAGAACCACTTTGGACATGTTGAGTTTGGGATGCATACAGGATATCAGGGTAGAAATGTCTAGTTGGAAAAAGTGATAAAAGATTTAAACTCAGAGGAAAGACTAGGGTAAGATCTATGGGAACTACTGAGATCACCAAATGGGAAAGAGGAGAGAGACAGACAGACAGACAGACAGACAGAGAAACAGAGAGAGACAGAGACAGAGAGAGACAGAAAGAGAAAGAGACAGAGAGAGAAGAGGAAAGCAGAGGAGATGAAAGGAGAGGAGAGAGGAGAGGAGAGGAGAGGGGAAAGGGAAAGGGGAGGGAAGGGAGAAGAAAGCTCAGGTCAGATCCTTAAAGGACTGTCACAATTAGGGGGCTAGACATGTATTATTATTGAATAAAAGGGACTGAAAATGCAATTAGAGAAAAGAGAAGAACCAAAAGAGAGAGGTGTCAAGGTATCACAAAAGCTCAGGACATCTAAAGTTAACAGTGACCAGAACTACAGATGTCAAGAAGTGTGAGAACTGAAAAAAGATCATCAACTTTAGCAATTAAGAGTTCATTGATAACTTTGGAGAGGGCAGTTGCAGCTGAGTGGTAAAAATCACACTACAAAGAATTGAAAGTGAGGAGGTGAGGAGCAATGAGTATAGAGCATATTTTTTCTAGAAATTTGTCTATGAAGTGGAGAGAGTAAAAATGATAGCTTGAAGAAGAGTCAAGATTCACTGAAGGTATTTTTTTTTAAGAATGAGGGAGCCCTGGGCAGGTTTGTAGGCCTTAGGGAAGAATGTTGGAAGCCATTGAACATAGAAGGGCAAGAGAGATTGATTGATGGAGGAGTATCCTAGAGGAAATGGAAGAGGATATGATCAAGGAAACAAGTATACAAGTAGAAGTATTTGCTTTCACTCAGGAAAAAGGCCCACCATTTCCCCAGAGAATAAAGTAAGAAAGGAGAAAATGATCCATGATGTGGAGGGGTTTTGAGGTATAAAATAAGGGAGAAGAGGAAATTTATGACAAATGCCATTTATTTTCTCAGTAAAGTAGAAAATGAGATTCCTTATGAAAGGGGTGCCTGGGTGGGAGAAGAGTGGTACAAGAGACTTGAGGAGAAAAAAGAAAGTTTAGAAAAACTGCTGTGGGGAATGAGATAGAAAGTCAGTGGGACAAAAATTGAAAGGTTCTCTATGGCACAGTGATGACTCATTTGATATCATAAAACACAAAACTGTTGCAGACATAGCACCGTTGTGTCATTTTCTCAAGCAAAACTGAGTAGGAACAGAGAAGGGAGATGATGGGAGCAAAGTGAAGGTTGGTTGTGCTTTACCTACTTAAGAGTAATTATAGGAAAAGGTGGGCAAAAACTTAAGAGCAGTGGACAGTATTTGGTTGATTTTGATCAGTTTAAATTTGCATTGTGACCTCCTTCAGGGCAAGAACTGCCTTTTGCCTCTTTTTTTAATTTTTTTTATTAATTTTTTTTTATTTATCAATAATCACTTCCATATGCTTTTGAGTTTAAATTTTTTCTCCCCCTTCCTCCCCACCACCCTCCCCAAGATGGCACACAATCTGATATAGGCTATACATTTACATTCATATTAAACATATTTTCACATTAGTGATGTTGTAAGTAGAAATTAAAATCAATAGAAGGAACTACCAGAAAGAGGAAACAAAACTCAACAGAAGAGAAAAAAAATAACAATTCAGCTTCCATAGTTCTTTCTTTGGGTGTGGATAGAATTTTCCATCACAAGGCCTCTGGAGATGTCTTAGATCCTTATATTGCCAGGAAGGGTTAAGTTTATCAATATTAGTCATCACACAATGTGGCTGTTATTGTGCACAATGTTCTCTTGGTTCTGCTCACTTCACTCAGCATCAGACCATACAAGTCTTTCCAGGTTTTTCTGAAGTCAGCTTGTTCATCATTTGTTATAGCACAATAGCACTCCATCACATTCATATGCCACAACTTGCTCAGTCATTCCCCAATTGATGGGTATCCTCTCAATTTCCAATTCTTTGCCACCACAAAAAGAGCTGCTATGAATATTTTTGTACATGTAGGTCCTTTTCCCATTTGTGTGATCTCTTTGGGATATGGCCCTAGAAGTGCTATTGCTGGGTCAAAGGGTATGCACATTTTTATAGTCCTTTGGGCATAGTTCCAAATTGCTCTCCAAAATGGTTGGATCATTTCACAACTCCACCAACAATGCATTAGTGTTCCAATTTTCCCACATCTTCTCCAACATTTATCATTTTCCTGTTTTGTCATGTTGGCTATTCTGATATGTGTGACATGGTACCTCAGAGTTGTTTTGATTTTCATTTCTCTAATCAATAGTGATTTAGAGCATTTTTTCATATGACTATAGATGGCTTTAATTTCTTCATCTGAGAACTGTCTGTTCATATCCTTTGACCACTTATCAATTGGGGAATGGCTTGTATTCTTATAAATTTGACTTAATTCTCTATATATTTTAGAAATGAGGCCCTTATCAGAGAGACTGGTTGTAAAAATTCTTTCCCCATTTTCTACCTTCTTTCTAATCTTACTTGCATTGTCTTTCTTTGTGCAAAAACTTTTCAATTTAATGTAATCAAAATTATCTATTTTGCTTTTCGTAATGTTCTCTATCTCCTGTTTGGTCATGAATTCTTCTGTTCTCCATAGAGCTGACAGGTAAACTATTCTTTGCTCTCTCAGTTTGCTTACAGTATCAGCCTTTATATCTAAATCATGAACCCATTTTGACTTTATCTTGGTATATGGTGTGAGATTTTGGTCTATGCCTAGTTTCTGCCCTTTTGCCTCTTTTTGCATCATCAGCGTTTAGCACAGTGCCTGGTACATAGTAGGTGCTTAATAAATGTTTATTGACTGATAACTGTCAACTCTTGGATGAAGATTGCTCAGAGGTGAGGCCAGGACGAGGATGAAAGCCAGGGAGGGCAAGAAGGAGTAATATGATTGAAATTCAGTTGAGGATGAAGAACAGAAATAGGAGTAAAACAGGAAGAAATAAAATGATAGGGGGTTGTGATACAAAAGAGGAAGTTCAGCATTCTGAATCATGGAGGCTGAACAGTTATGAATGATGATGAGATCAAGGGTGTGACCATCTCTGAATGGGGACTAAAGTGCAAAGGTCAAGGAAGTAGAGAAGCTCAATGAACTGGAAGGCCAGGTGTTAGAGATGATATCAACATGTATACTAAAGTTCCTAATATGAGGACAGGGGATAGGGAGGAGTAGAAGACTGAGTCAAAGACTGATCTTTGTGATAAATAAGACTAATCTTTTGATTCCAGAACCAAACTCTGAGGTTATCCTCAAAGAAGGAGAGATTCCTGAGAGATGGTGACAAAGGATGGGTCTGAATATGGCAGGGGAAGGGGGGAACAAGTAGTATGTTTTTACTGGCTCCAAAGTTGGGGGACATGAGAAAAAGAGCAGTCATCTATGGAGACAGTGACCAGGAATGCAGTGATTTGTGAGGGGGGAGGAAGGATATAAAAAGAAAAAAAATGAAAATGAAAAGGAGGTTAGTTCAAAATGGGGGTCCCAGGAAACATAATGAAAAAGTGAAAGAATTGGAGACCCTGCCTTGAAAAAATTAGCCAAAGGAATTGGAGATATTTGACCTGGTGAAGTGATTACAAGGGACAATACAACTTTATTCAAAATACTTCGAGGGCTGTCATTTGGAAAAGGTATTAGACTCATTCTGCTTGGCCCCAGAGAGTAGCACTGAGACAATGAGTGGAAGCTGGAAAGACACAAATTTTAGCTTGCAAATTCTTCTAACAATTTGGGCTGTTTAGAAATAGATATGAATTATATCTATCTCAGGCTGGATGATGCAGGAGAGGAGAGGGATATGTTGCTGAGGGAATTCCTATATAAATTATAGAGCAGTCTAGATGATTTTTTGAAGTGTCTCATAACTCTGAGATTCTGGGACCCTGTCCATGTAGTCACAAATATCTAATCAAGCTAGTTGGGGAGGCACATGCCTATAATTCCTACCTACCACTGGGGAGGCTAATGCTGGTTGATCACCTGTGTCCACATTAAGATTAGCACCAAAATGGTAAGCCTCCAGGAGCAGTTTGCCTAAAGAGAGACAAACTGATCTTAGGTCATAAACGGAACAGGTTGAAGCTTCTGTGCTGATCATTATTGAAATTGGGCCCATGAATGACAAGCTTGGGTGAGATAGGGAATCCCAGTTAAAAAAAAACCCAAAACAGCTAGTTTCTTTTCTTTGGTCTGACTAGCCCAGGGAAGTGGGGCCTTTTTCTGAGTTATCCAAGAAAACTTCACTCTCATTAACTGCTGTGGAACAGAACTGACTTCTAGGAATATTAGTGCTTTAGAGCTGAAAGGAAGCTGAGGTCCAGAGAGGGTAAGATATTTACCCAAAGTTGGTTTGTTAGAGGCGTAGGTGAACCTGGAAAACAGACATCCTGACTCCCACTTCTGTGTTCCATGTCAAGAGCTTCTTCTCATGTCCTCCAGTTCATCTAGTTTTCTGGTTTCAGAGTGAAACAGAAAACTGAAATAGTTTGGATTTTTATGTATGAGCCACCTTGTCTCTGCAGGAATAGGGGCGTGTGCACTTTGTTGTTTGTACCTTCTGGCCTTCAGTATACCTGTCTGTGGTTTCATTACAACGTTTCCCATAAAAGGGACAAAAGAAAGAGAGGAGACAGCTGAACTGGCAGTGGGAGGTTACTCTAACACACACAATATGGCCCTTTTTCTGATGAGTCAAAGAGCAAATATCATAAAGTGTACGTTACATTCCTGGTCAAAGCATGTAAGTTCCTTCAGAGTATGGCTTGGGGTAGGGATGGGGAGGGGGCGGGAAGGGAAAGAGAGCGGAATGATTAATGACACACCTGAGCTCTCTTTTGGCTTCAGTCATGACTAGGCGGAAGGGGAGGAATCAGTTCTTTTCCATACCTCAGTCTCTTCAGGGTAGTTGGTCAGCATTCACGTATGAATCAGTGTTGGTGGTCTTTTATTTCTTCCCCATCTACCACATTTTAAAAAATGTATTACTAAAGGTATTTCATAAGGCAGATTGAAAAAAGTGGGCCTGCAGAGACACTGTTGTTCAAACAACATCAGCAGTGAGGGGAGACAGCAGAGATCACAGGCTAGGTGGTCAGCAGAAATAGGGGCTTTTACAGGGCTATAAATGAAGTAGCAGCCAAAACAAAGATTTCCTGAATTATAGTAATAACATCTAATTTCAAATAGCCCTCTAAGGTTTGCAAAGCACCTTCTATGCCTCATCTCATTTGTTCCTCACAACTCTGTGAGTTAGGTAGCACCATTTTATAGGTGAGGAAACTGAGGCTCAAAGAGGGCGTGGTCCCACAGCTATTAAGTGTCAGAGGCATGATTTGAACCCAGATTATCCAGGTCCAATACTACTTTCTATAGGTACTTCCTCTCAATCCATATTCTGTAAAACAATATTACAAAACTATAGGATATCCTGCTACGTTTGTGAAGGATACATTAGAAATGAAAATAGATTGTAACAACCTAGCTTGGCCCCAAAGAAGAGAATGCACCTCCTTCCCTTCTTTACAGAATAAAAGTACTGTGACCATGGAAAACTCTACATAATGTTAGATTTGGGTTATTGTTTTGTTGCACTGGTTTTTTTAAATCTTTATTCTTTATTATAAAGATTGGTTCTCTGAGAAGCATGGAAGAAAGAAAAATTAAGAAATGTAGGTGAGATAAAAACAAAAGATAGCATTAAAAAATTAAATGAAAATAAATGAAAGACACAGCCCACACAATTTAGTTTTTAATATTTCTGAGGAGAGGCATCACACATGAAAGGATATGAGAATGATCGTGTCTGTCCCTTCCTAATCATTCTCACTGACCTAATTCAGTTCGTTACTATCTCTTCCCTCTGAATTAGTTTCCTAATCATAATCTCACGTCTATTGGTGTGAAACAAATGGACAGAAGAGAGGATCACTGAACTGATTTGGAGGGATGATCAGCTTAAAAACTTGGATTCAGTAAAGGGAATTCAATGAAGGAATTAATTTTTGAGGAGAAAAGGAAAACATAGTGGGAGAGGTAAGGGCTGTAGAAAAGGATTTGTGCATCAATAGAAGACCTTAGGAGTCTGCTAGGTTGGGGGATTTGGTTACAATACACATAGCAATATGGAATCACTGTCCGTAGTCGCTGCAGGCAGAATCAGACCAAATATCATAGAGAGCCTCCTACGTAACCTAATTTGGTTAATGCTTCCTACATACCAGCCACTGCTCTAAATGCTGAAGATACAGAGAAAGGCAAGAATCACAGTCCCTGCCGCTAAGAAGCTTACACTCTCCTGAGCGAAACAAGAGCACAACTAGATTGAACCAAGACAGAGAGAGTTGATGTAAAGTAATCTCAGAAGAAAAGTTATAAGCAGATGGGAGGAGAAGGAAAAAGCCTCTTGGCTCAAGTGAAATTTCAGCTGAGTTTTGTGTTATGTTGTTCATCCTTCATTTTTCCAAATAGGACCAATGAATTAGATTTAAGTAAGGCATCATTGCACAGTCATCAGCCTCACTTTCTTCCTGAGTCATTGAAGCCTAGTGGTGAGACTAAAGTCAAGACAATCAGCAGTGGCCTGCGATGTAATGGATGACCTCAGGGTCTTCTATGTCTGACCAAGCTCAAAGTGCTCCATAGCTCTTGCTTTAGCTTCCTTCGTGGCCATTGGAACAAATTGTTCTCATCTGTCCATCCCACTGGTGGTAGTCTTTACATTCTTGCCCCTAACATACTGACAAGTTTGAAGCCTGTTGGTTATCCACAACCTGGTTTAGCCTTGCTGCTGAGATGGTTTTTACTGGGGTGTAGGTGCTACACATGCTACAGCTTCTTGGAGCCACAGATGAGAGTTGGGTGACAGGTGGACAATCAAGGTAGATAAGCAACCCTGACAAGGACTCAGCAAGCCCTCACACCAGAGAGGCTAGTCCTCCTTGAAAAGTAATTCAAGAAAACTAAGAGGCAGATGTAAGGGGATAGACCATTCTAGATGAGGGAGACAGCTAGTGAAAGACACAAAGATAGGCAATGGTGTTATGTGCAAGAAATTGCCAGTGGTGCTGGAACAAAGTACTTGGAAGTGAGTAGAGTGGCTAGGTTCTAAAGAGCTATAGACAGTCATTTTATCATAGAGGTACTTGACTAGATGGGGATGACAAGGTCAGACCAACATTTTAGAAAAAAGAAAATCACTTTGGCAGCTAAAAGGAAGATGGATTGGAGTAGGGAGAGAATTGAGGCAGGAAGGCCAACCAGAAAGCTGCTACAATAGTCCCGGTTAGAAGTGATTAGGGCCTGAACTAGGATCGTGGCTGTGTGAATGGAGAAGAGGATATATATTAGCTGTTGTAAAGGTGGGAATGTCAAGATTTGGCAATAGATTGGACACATGGGGTGAGTGCAATCATAACTGGAATGGCATATAGGGATCTATTACATTTTGAAAAATGTCTTTTGCTAAATGAAATTAGATTTTTGTATTATAGGAGTATAATGAATATAAAGACCAGTTATGTTTTAAAATAGATCAAATGGATGTCAGTTTGATAGGGGAGTACATTTAGCATCAGCTTTTGCTAATTAGCAGCTCCTGTGTTAATTAAATTCTGTGTTGAGCGATCACTGAATGTGATTTACAACCAATATAACATAAATAACCATTTATTCTAATTCCTTATTTTGGTGTGGAGGCAATTCTGGCTTCCTGAAGTCTATACCAGCAAGATGTAAGTTTAGTCTGGTCCTGTGCCAAGAGGAAAAGACTTTAAATATGGGCCCACTAGGCAGATTACTTCTGTTACCACAAGACCAGGCTAGCAATGGTGAAGGAAGCTCTTTACCAGAAATCTGACCATGAGCTGTTGATGTATTTTAATGTTTAAATTTCAGATGCATGATCTCAAAAGTAGAGCTTTAAGAAAATTAATCATTGAGGTCATGATTATGTGAACATACCTTAGATGGAATAAAATTTCCACTCATCTCAAAAAATTTCTATAACTCCTTTAAAAATACGTTTTTAAACACTAGCATCCTTATCAACCTGATGGGATTTTTCAAGGTTGCATATCAGGGCATGTGCTTTATCACAATGAATACTTTATACCAAGTTCCCCAATTTTTTCCATTTGAAATTCACATTAAATTTCAAGGTGTGCAACTTCCTTTATATTCTATTGTGAAAAGTTATTTCTAGGGCATTGAAATCTCAGAAGACATCACAGTACCAGCACATTAAATGCTATTTTTGAAAATGATGGTTAAACAAAAGTTCAAAGGTGAAATCAAAGAAATGATGCTCAAGAAGCCAAAAAAAAAAAAACCTAATTCTAAATGATCCTCTGAGGAAAATTGTAATAATTATTACATGAAAGGTAAAAATGCATGACTACAATATTTTAATTAGTGGGAAGACACACAATTAAAACATGAATAGTAAATGTAACTATAGTTAAAATGGGTCACTAATAGAACTAAAGAACAAATTTCAAGTGGAGAGGACTACATAAATATTGCCTTCTTCTTTTAGTCTAGCACCCTTAAATCACATTGCTCTTTGTTTTCAAAATGTCTTAAAAAATCTCAGAACTACATTGTTCTGGCAAAACTAAGTGGGGGTTATCATATGATTAGGATTCAGAATTTCAATCCAGTAGCCATCAGGATCTTGAATAATTGCTAGTCCTTTCATTATGATTTTATCAAGTTTCTTCACAGATTTTACTCCTAATTCTTCAAATCTTTTACAAGCACCTTTTACATCAGGAACTGCAATTTTGATGCATCCAAATCCCCAAGGGTCTGAGTTGCCATTGTAGTAAGTCTGGTTCTCATCATTTTCAGTGTCCTATTTATGTGTTAACTCAGGTAGGTGGCACAACAGATAGAGCACTGAGCTAGGAGTCAGGAAGACCTGAGTTCAAATATGACCTCAGATACTTATTATCTGTGTCACCCTGGGCAAGTCACTTTACTCAATTTGCCTCAGTTTCCTCGTATGTAAAATAAGTTGGAAAAGGAAATGGCAAACCATTCTAGTATCTTTGCTAAGAAAACATCAAAAAGGGGTCATGAAGAGTCAGACAAAATTGAAAAATGACTAAACAAAAAGCAACCTTTCCTAGAAAAATATCCAAGCTCTTCTTTCTCTTTTCTTTTGGGATGTCATTTTTGTCCTCAAATACCAAGAAACATAGTGAAAACTTCATAATGGAAAAATCATACTTTCAAATTAGTGTCATTCCAAGAGCCCTCATGTAGAAATTCAGTGACTTTATTCATTTTTGTTGCAACAGGAAATTCTTGATGTCCTGGAGTGTGGGTCAGAGCAGAAACTCAGGGTGGCCTCTTCAATAAGGCCCTCAAATGCCTTTGGGGGCTCAAACAAGGAATGGGGCATAGACTGAGATGGGAGGATGCCAAAAAGCCTTATTTAATATTATTGATTCCCTATTGAATTTCCCAAAACATTTTTACCAGATCATTTCCACTCTTTTCAAATGCCCAGTACTAACCCTGTCTACTCACACTCAAAATCTATGGCTCCTCCTTCTACTTGAATGAAATTAGAAAGGCTATATTGCATTATTTCCCTCAACTCTCCTGCTTCAAAACCATTTAATGTCTTTTGCATCTAATTATCCATGAAGTGTTATCTATTCTATATCTGAAATATCTCTCACATCCATTCCCTTTTCTCCACTCCCATGAGATTGTTAGTTTAGACTCTTACTACCTCTCACCTGGAAGATTATAACAGATTCCTAACCAGTCTCTCAATCACCCTATTGCCCCACTTCCATCCATTGTGCCATATTTATCTTCCTATGAACAGCTCTGATCATATCATTTTGCTACCCAGAAACTTTAAATTGTTTCTATTCAATTGTTTTATAGTTGTATCCAATTCCTCCTGACCCAATTTGGTGTTTTCTTGTCAAAGATGCCAGAATGGTTTGCCATTCCCTTCTCCAAATCATTTTACAGATGAGGAAACTGAGGCAAACAGAGTAAAGTGACTTGACCAGGGTCTACACTAATAAGTGTCTGAGGCCAGATTTGAACTGAGAAAGATAAGTCTTCCTGACTCCAGGCCCAGCTCTCTATCCACTACTCCACCTAACTGCCTTCTATCTGTACCAGATACTTAATTGGCTTCTGACTGCCCACCAAATAAAGACCAAATTTCTTAGCTTAGTCCCCAAAGGCCTCTAAATCTTGATCCTAACCTACCTTTCCAATTTTTTTCTCACTTAACTTAACATATTCTAGTCTCTTAACAATCAAATTATTTACCTTTTCTCAAACAGGTCTATAACCATCCCCCATGTCCATCTCTTGAAATCCTTCCCAGTCTTAAAAAACCAACTCATATTCCACAATCCCCATCAAAACTTCCCTGAGTTCCTTAGGTAAAAGTAGTCTCTTCTTCTGGAACCTCATGGCCTTTGCTTTTACCTCTCTTGTATGACTATCACATTTTACTTTGAATTACAAGTGACTTGTACACGTGACTATTTTTTTCTACCTAGCTGGAAGCTTATTTTGAGATTACCAGAGGAAAGTGGTCATGTAACTATCAAGTATGAATAGAATAGAGGGAAAGGTAGGATATAGAGGCCAAGTAGTATAGAGGATATACACATACACACACACACACACACACACACACACACACACACATATATATGTATATACTAGAGTCAGAGTGACCTGTGTTCCAATGCCACCTCAGATTCTTACCCATATATGACCCTAATGTCTCTGGGCCATAAAATAAGAGTTATGGACTCAATGACCTGTAGGGTCTTTCAGTGTAAATCTAAGATGCTATAGGATCTTAGATGAAGAAAGGATTTTTTAAAATCGTCTAGTCCACCACTCATTTTTCTAATGAGGAAACTGAGGCTCAGAGAAATTGAATGATTTGCCCAATGTCACACAAGTAGGAAGTTAAGACTAGAAAACTGAGTTACAGTCCCATGTTTTTACTCCCCTTTTCACACTGAAGTTACCAATAAAACTGGCATCCACATGAGAAAGTAACACTGGGAATTAGACCAGCTATCCGGGGATATGTAGCGACATACCCAACAATAGAAGTTCCATTCAAACGCTTCAGCCCATTTGTCATTAGAGCAGAGAAAGGACTTCCTATTTTTTGTTGTATTAGTTTAAGATTCTGACGAACACATCTAACATATGAAAGGTAAATATATATATATATATATATATGGTAAAAAAAAGAATGCTTTATGAGACCCACTGACCTCCAAAAGTATACACACTTAACTCTTTCAGTTACTCTCTTCCACCGCCATGATTTTCTTTATCATATAGAAATCCTAGCTTTTGTCCTGAAGGCCTCAGTGCAGACCAGGTCATTAGCAATTGAACAGCAAAACATGTGGACAGAGGAACTGACAGAGTGAAGTGTGTTAGACTAAATATTGGTTTAGAAAGAAGTCCCAATGCTATTAAACCCCACACTCTTTATGTAAACAGTCACTCTTTCCTCACTTCACCAGTACAGGTCTCTTAATACCACTTAGCCATTCAGGGCCTCGGTGGAAATGGCCTTTTGCTTTCTTATGGTTTAAATTTGGTTCCTTAGAACTTGGCAATTTCTCTGAGCAGCCATAGCCAACTAGGCCTCTTTAGATGGATGTTGGGTTCTTTAAATAGCCAGACTAGTTCATTGGATGCATATGGCTCTGTTCTTTCCAGGAGCAGTTTTCTAAATAAATCCAGCCAAGACACTGAAGTGAGGTTAAAAAAACAAAAAGTAAATTGAATTTTTTTTCCTCTTCCTCACCCCAGCTTTCCCCCTCCCCAACCCCCCAACCCCACCCACCCCACCCCCACAACCAACTCCAAGTCACTCATGGAAACAATCTTTCATTTTAGAAGTAACAATGGAGATCATTTAGTCCAAAGTCTTCGTTTTACCGATAAGGAATATGAAGATCAGAGATGTTTGCTGATTTGCTTGAGAACACAGAAGTTAGGTAGAATGCAGATCTTTTGATTCCCAATCCAGTGTTCTTCTGTTATCTCCTCCACTTTCTACTTTCCTCCAAACAAGCCCAGATCCAGAGAGCACAATTAGGATACTCAATTACTACCTAGTTTTCTAGTTGCAATCAGAAGACATGGACTTTAATCTTTGTTCTGCCCCATACTAGCTGTATTACTTTTGTCACAGATCTTTACTTTTATAAGCTTGAATCTTTTCACCTGCAAAATGAGCATCTTAGATTTAAACCTGGAAGGGACCTTATAGGTCATTTAGTCAAACCTTCTCATTTTATAGAGAAAACAAACCCAGAAAGGTTAAGTGTCTTGCCCAGGGTCACATAAGTGAGTGAGAGAGTCATTACTTGAACCTAGATCCTCTCCTCTAATACCAGTCCTTTTCCTTTTTGTATTTTTCTTTTCCTTTCTTTATTTCCTTCCATCCTTCTTTCCTTCCTTCCTCTCTCCCTTCTTCTCTCCCTCCCTCCCTTTTTCCCTTTCTCCTCTCCTTCCTTCCTTCTCCTTTCTTCCTTCCTTCTTCCTTCCACCCTCCCTACCTCCCCTCCTCCCTCCTTTCCTCCTGCTTATGTTTGCAGAGCTGTCACAAGACAGGTCTTTTGGATTTTTTTTCATAAATGAATTTAAACACTTTCGTCCCTACAACACTACAAATTAAGTGTCTGGATGAGAAACATGAGATGTAGAGTGGTTAAATGTGCTTTGCCCAAGATAACACAGATGGCAGGTTTGGGAGCTTGGATTTAAACCTAGCTCTTGTCTGATGCATGTTGTCTTTCCACAATGTTCTTCCCATAAAAGACATGTAATCACTGTGGTAGTTTAGAAGATGGTTTCGGCTATGATGTCGCACCAGGCTGCTGGCATAAACCAATAAAGAAATTCCTCAAGGGAGATGACCTCAGGTTCAGGTACCTTCAGGTAAGTTATCATCTGATATAGAGGGATTTCCTAAGGGCCAGTCTGCTAGCAGACTTCTTAGATCCAAGAGAATCCCTGTATATCCATTTGGGCCACCTCCACCTGAACTCACCAAAAGCGTCTTCTCTGGAGAACAGAAAGATTTTGGGGCACTCTTCTTACTCAATATCCTCATGCTACTACTTGAGCTATGAAGACTTTGTTCTCCAGGAAAGCAACTTCTTGTTTCCACACTTAGACGTCAAATGCTTCATTATTGTAGACCTCATCCCTTCTTGAAACACCAAAACAAGTATAGTAAAAAAGAGAAAGCAAGCTGTACATAATAGAGATTCATATATAATTCTTGTTTTTGTGTTCTATTATTTGTACGTAAGAGCTTATTTTAATTGTTAGTTTTAGTTCTATTAAGTTCAGAATTTTAAAAAAAATTACACCTCTACCTCTTCATTCTATGCTTTTGTGACACTATTCTCTTCTGGTTTTCCTTCTGCCTGTCTGATCACTTATTCTATATCTGCACATCAATGATATCCCATTTTTTTATTGGAAGCCTTCCCAAACTCCTCTTAATTCTAGTGTCTTCCCCTCTGTTAATCATTTCCTATTTATTCTGTATATAGCTTGCTTTGTATATATGTATTTGCATGCTGTCTCTCCCATTAGTTTGTAAGACCTTTGAGGGCAGGGACTAAATTTTGCCTCTTATGGTATCCCTAGTGCTTAGCACAATGTCAGACACATAGTTGGTGTTTAGTAAATGTTTTTGATTGATTGATTGATCATTAGCCTGAAAAGTCAGTGTCCTGCATGGTTCTGTCCTAGACTTTCTCTCATCTTTCTATATTGTCTGGAATGGAAACCTCATATAATTCCACAAGTTTAATTATCTTCCCTCTCCTAATGGCTGCTATATTTGTATTTTCAGCTCCAAGGTCAGGCCTACATTATCAGCTTCTTTCTTCTGGTTCAGGTATTTCAGGTTTTTTCCTGGGGCGATATTTTCTGGGCTTTCAGAGATTAATAAGGGAGAGTAAGAGTGACTTATTTCTTATTCCACCATCTTCCATTATCAGCTTCTTATTGAATATTTCTAACAAGATGTCCTAGAGACATTTCAATCTCAACATGTCTAAGACTGAAATCATTATCTGCACCCTCCCCCACCTGTCAAACTCTATCCTCTTTCAAACTGCCCTATTTCTACAGAAGGCACCATCATTCTTCCAGCATCCCAGGCTTGTAAACTCAGCACTATCCTCAACTCCTCACTCTTCCTCATACCACATATCCAACCAATTGCTAAATCTTGCTATAGCTACCTTTGCAACATTGCTTACATCAGACCCCTTCTCTCTACTTACACAGATACTACCTTAATTCATTCTCTTATAGTCTCTCATTTAGATTATTGCAATAATCTCCTAATTGGTTCCCTTTGCTTCAAGGTTACCCCATTCTGATCCAGCTTAAACACTTGCTCACAGTCACACAGCTAATAACTATCAGTCAGTCAGTCATCCAATATTTACTAAGCGTCTACTATGCATAGGGCACTGTATTAAGATAAGACACAGCACTTAGGTAAACAATAGTCGCTATTCCCAAATAGTTCAATGTCTAGTGGGAGAAACAATGTGCGAACAACTATTTACAAATAAGATATATATGAAATTAATTAGGGGTAGTCTCAGAGGGATAACACAAATTAGGGAGGACTGGGAAAAACTTCATATAGAAAATGAGTCAAGCTGAGACTTGAAAGAAATCAGGGAAGCTAGGAGACAGAGATAAGAATGGAGATAGTTCCAGGCATGGGAGATAGCCAATAAAAACTGGGTCAGAGATAGACTGTCTTACGTGGATCACAGAGTGTACACAGGAGGTGTAAGGTATAAGAAGACTGGGGGGGGTAGCTAGGTAGCACAGTGATTAGAGCACCAGTCCTGGAATCAGAAGGACCTGAGTTCAAATCTGACCTCGGACACATAACATTCATTAGCTGTGTGACTCTGGGCAAATCACTTAACCCCAATTGCCTCACATATAAAAAAGAAGAAGACTGGAGAGGTAGAAAAGGATCAGATTATAAAAGACAAAAAAAAAAAAAGATTTTATATATTTGATTTCAGAGGCCACTAGAGTTTATTGAATGGGGAGGTGAAGCGGGAAGGGATAGGGATGACATGGTCAGACCTGTTCTTGAGAAAGATCAATTTGACAGCTGAGTAAATGATGGGCTGGAGTGGAGTTAGACCTGATGCAGGGAGACTATTGTCTGGGCATGAGATGGTGAGAGCTTACACCGAGGAAGGGTGGGAGGATGGGGGGAGGGGGACGGTGCATGTCTGTGTGTGTCTGTGTGTGTCTGTGTGTGTGTCTGTGTGTGTCTGTGTGTGTGTCTGTGTGTGTGTCTGTGTGTCTGTGTGTGTGTCTGTGTGTATGTCTGTGTGTATGTCTGTGTGTCTGGGTGTGTGTGTGGCAGTATCAGAGGAGAGAACAGTACATAAGAGAGATGTAATGAAGGTAAAAATGACAGGACGAGGTAACAGAATTTGTAGGGAGAGAGAGTGAATAGTTGAGTGTAACACCTAGGTGTAAACCTGCGTAATGGGGAAGATGATGATAGGGAATAGGGAACTTAGAAAGAACTTAGAGAAGAAAATTTTTAAAAACTCCGAATGTCTATACTGTCAGTCCTAAAATCAAAGTTAATCTTTCTGCTATGGTTTGGATACAGTATCCTAGAGACAGGGGAATAAAATGGAACCCTACACATTTGTTTTCTTTTGTTGCCTTTTCTTGACCAGTTACAGTTCTCTTACACTATCAGATTTTTAACTTTGTGTTCTGTTCTTTGATCTTGATGAGCCTGTGATGAATTTTTAGAAATAGGGACAATCCATTGATGACCTTTAACTGATGGACTCCCTCCTTTTTACTCTGAAATCAACAGCAGTTATCTGAAGCATTTCTTTTAGGTGGCTATGACACAGGTTATATTTGAACACTTCAAAAGACATCATAAGCATGGACACCCTCTTTACCAACAGACCACAAGTCCTTCATGCTTTGGTGGACAGTCATAATGAGTTGTTGTGGTCAGGAAAAACAAAATCATAACTTAGTGGGCAACCTTCTGATGATGAACCTCTACAAACTTAGCAGGGCAGGTGCTCCCACCATAGACCCACAAGCCATTGCTGAGCTTGCACCTAAAGTCTTTCCAGACTGATAGGAACTGACAAGACTTGTACCCTAATCAATCAACAAGCATTGACTATATACTTTCTATGTGCCAAACATTGTGCAAAACACTGGGGATCCAAATAAATAGCCAAAACAGTCCCTGCCTTCAAGGAGCTTACAATCCAGAGGTGGAGAGACCATATAAATACATGAGTATATGAAAGATCAGTACAGAGTAGAGGGATGATAGCTTTAGAAGGGAAGACATTAGCAGCTGGAAAAACTGGAAATGTCTCCTGTAGGAGATAACACCTGAGCTGAATCTTAAAGGAAGTCAAAGATTCTAAGAGAAAGAGGTTAGGAGGGAGAGCCGGGTGGAGGGGCCAGTTCACTATTCCTGAGCCTCAGTTTCTTCATTTGTAAGATGAAGGGATTGAACCAATTCCTATCTAACATTCTTTCCTGTTCTAAATTGGTTATTCTCTGAACTTTCCACAAGACTATCAATGAGGCATCAGAGTTGTACTTACTAGAGGATGATAAAGATAATTTGTGCATGTGTGGTAGATACGTGTACAAATACACACAAATGAAGCAAGAAAAGGATTAGGGAAAAGGCAGTGCCCTGCATCAGGGCTTCCATCTCCTGTCCCCTTTGTATTGAGCTTTTAGTTGGGTAACCCAGCTGGAGCCCCTCAGTTTGGGATCCTAGCAACTTCCCCCATGCTCCTCAATGCCGACCCATGAAAGAGAGTTTTCTAGGGAAAACCCAGGGAGCACTGCAGGAAGTGGTATGTGATGCACAAGATGGTGAGTTTCCTTCTGAGTCAGTACTGCCACAAGGGGGTCCCCAGGAACTAGCACATTTCAGAGGAGATGTAAAGATGCAAAAGTTGAGGTCACGATCAACTCTACCTTCATTAAAGGGCCCTTGGGGCTTTTCCTGAATCTGTGGTTAGCAGTCATGGACAGATTTCAGCTCAGGTCCTGTTACCTCTTTGAACCTCTATGCCCTCCTCAACCCCATCCTCAACCACCTCTCCTCCACCATTTTTAAAAATTTTATTCCTGTTTTATCATTTTGTTTTCCTATAGATTTTCTGGCATTTTCTTTCCAGAGATTCATTTTAAATAACTTCTTCACAAATTAATAGCTTTCCCCTTAGCCCCTCTCTGCTTAGAGTTGTCAGTGATGGAAAGGTGACTATACCAGGGGTCTTTGACTTCCCTTTCCTTATTTGGGCATACATTTTGGTGGCTGGTTTTTTCTTCCTGTTGCTTGGCAAGGTTTATGTGCTCAACATGTGTCACTGTGACTTAAAATAATCCTTGAACTAATAATGGCCCTCCCAGATGCCATTCCTCAGGTCTTTTCCCCCTGGCTCCTACTTTCCCCCAACTTTTACTTATGGGACTTGTAAAAGGTTCTATCCCAGTGTAACTCAGTAACCGTGGACTGATCAGGTCATGACCAGCCTTCTTTTTCTCCATCTTCCCTTACTCCCTTAAGTGACCCTTTTCAACAAGGGTCAGGACTGGATTTGTAACTAAATCCAAAAACAATAGGCGGCAAAAGGCTACAAGAGCATCGAATGTTTCTGAGTCGTTTTGGATTCTTGTCATCCTAATGTTACAGTTGGTCTTGGAGTCAGGAGACATGGGTCTTAGATGTGGCTGCTACTAACTAGCCATGGATTCTTGGGCACAATTATTTAATTAGGGGCATCACAGTATAGAAGTCATGTTGTATGTGGTGTCAGAGAACCTGAGCTCAATCCCAGCTGGGCTATTCCACCTTAGGCAAACCTCTCTGGGCCTCAGTTTCCTCTTTTATAAAATGGGGGGGTTTGGATTAGATGATCCTTAAGGTCCTTTCCAACTCCAAAGCTATGATCCATTGGACAACCTTGGGCTTCAGTTTCCTCATCTGTATAACACATGTTTTCAACTAAAGGATCTGAGGAATTTTAGTTTGGAGGACAGAAGACCTAGCAAGGTGAGGTGAGGTGAGGTGAGGTGTGTGTGTGTGTGTGTGTGTGTGTTGAGGATGGGAAGGTGAGTGTTAATTCCACTCTTCTAGTATTTGAAAGGTTGTCATTTGAAAGAAAAATTAGGTTTGTCCTAACTGGCCTTAGAGAATAAAACAAGAAAGGTTTGGATCAATTGTCTACTAATTTTTAATGAACTTAACAATCATCAATAAACACAAACATTCCAATATACAAAGATGTGTAGAAAAGAGGATTTTATATGAAACTTAACTTCTATTAACATAATTTATTTTTTCAAGTGTATATTCAATTTTAAGTAATAATAACAATTTAAATAATATTATTTAAATAATAACAATTAATTCAAATGAATTAATATTTGTAAAGCACTTAGTATAAAGCCTGGCACATAGTAGGCACTTAACAAATGCTTCTTTCTTTCCTTTCTTTTTTCTTTCCTTTGTTCCTTTCTTCTTTCTTTCCTTCCTTACTTCTTCCTTCCCTCCTTTCCTTTTTTCCTTCCTTCCTGAATATATTTTTTCTTCTGTTTTATTGATATTCTTTTATTTTTTTGTTTTATTGATATTCTTTTCTTTTTACATCTCTTTTATGCTCCACTAACTTACCATTCCCTATCCTAAGCCTCCACAAATTGAGGCCCTTTCTTGTCATAAATAAGTGTATTCAAGTAAAACCAATCAACACATTGGCTATTTCTGAAGGTGTGTACCTCCATTCCATCACCTCTCTGATAGCTCAATTTGAGGTAAAAGCTATCTAATATGGCCTTCTTTTCTTCATCTATAAAGTGATCAGCTTTTTCTGGTCACATTCAGCTTTAAATTTTATAATCCTTGGAATTAGAGTTGTTTCAAAAATAAAATGGGAGGCCTTGAGAAGTAGGGAGACGAACCCTATCATTTGAGGTCTATGAGTGAAGATTGGGTGACTACTTCTTGGGAATGGTTTGTATTATTTGATTTCTGAAATATCCTTTTCTGCTCTGGAACTACGATTTGACAACTAAATACATGATTTCTAAAGGCCCCTCCATCCTTAATATTCTATGAACTTAAGCTATGCTGTACTCAGGAGGCCATCCTCTGACTGCCTGATGTCATACAGAAGCTTTAACTAGATGTGTAAGGTCATTGAACTCATTGTGCTCTTACTGTTTTCAATAGTGACCTACACCAAGCTGACTCAAAATAAACTTCTGCAAGGACAAATCATTAAGCAAAGCTGAACACTCAAGATTTCCAAATTAGCTCAAGGGTTTCAGGTGGTTTTACCCAAGAGGGCTCCAGATACTGACTCATGTTGCTGGTCCTTCATTTTAGAAAAGGACCAATGTCATCAACAGGGCGATGTCTTGACTTGTGTGTGAACTGTATTTAAGTAAGGCAGAATTGCATAAAATTGTCACCCTCTCTTTCTTTTCCCGAGTCATTGAAAATCAGTAGCAGGACAAAAGTCAAAGGTGATTGGTGATCATCCAAAATTCAGTAGAGAACTTTGGCATCTTCAATGCCTGACCAAGCTCTAAGCTCCACAGCACCTGCTTCAGCTGCCTTCATGGCCGTTAAAACACATTGTTCTCATTTATCCATTCCACCAGAGGAAGTCTTCACACACTGGGGGTAGACATCCCCTTAACTCACCAACAGGTTTGAGGTCTGTTGATTACTCTCAACCTGGCTTAACCCATCTGCTAAGACAGTTCACCAGGGTGTGGCCACTGTGCATGCTACAGTTTCTTAAAGCCACAGGTGAAAACTGGGTGAAGATGGACACCAAAGGTAGATGAGCAGCCCTGAAAAGGGTTCAGCAAACCTTCACACCAATCCCTGAGCACCTCATACACCCCACTGACTCATATAATCTCAATATTTGAAGGGATCTTAGAAATCACATAATTCAGTGCCCTTATTGCTCAAACAAAAGCTTGCCCCACATCCCATGATTATGCCATAAATTCGACCAAAGGTATTTTATTCTTTTTGATCCCTATAAATGAAAATATCCTTTTGAGGGACTGGGACATACTGGAAACTCACATCAGTCATTTATACTTTAGTGTGAATTCAATTGCCCAGTGCCAGCAAAGCCAATCTCCCTCAATAAAAGGTTCTGAGGAGGTTTTAAAAATCATTGTATTCCTTACTCAAGTTGAGTAAGTCAGGAATCTGGGTGTTAGTTTGATATATACTGCTGTTTATTTAGTATCAAAAAACAGTAACTATTTGTCAAACCTGAATCACCCAGGGTAGTTGTCTAGAAAACACTATCATCTGAAGAAAACTCCAAAAAGAGAGAAGCATGACCTAACCTAAGAGGTGACAAGGAGACCAAAAGGAAATATCAATGATCAGAAATTAAAGACTTTTAGGAAAATGACCAGGGACAACCAGACCATTTCCAGTCATCTAGGGAATAAAGGGTGATTTGTTTGTAAAAACAGTGGCTCACATTCATGTGTCCTCATAATTTTCAGAAACCTGGGGAAGTCAGCAATGTAGGCAGTATTATAGCCATTTTACAGATGGGGAAAATGAGGATCAAGGAGGTTATATTGATTTGCCCACAAGTGGTAAATAAAACCAGATCTGAAACCGCATATTCTGACATCAAGATCAGTTCATGTTCTGCTGTACCTTATATCCATCCTTCTTCGCAACTGAGACCTAAAAGCTACAGAGGTTTAAGAGCCAAGACTTCCTTTAGAACTTAAAATTTGCCACTTCAAGAGATAAGATCAGAGTGGACTCATTTGGAAGTGGCATTTGAACTACTTCTAATTGGCCCTTTCCTCAAACTCTTGGAACCTAGTTTCTAAGGCTGCCATTTTCCTGAAACTCCGTAGCCTTTATCCTAGCCTTTTGGTGTTGTAGACTCAGAATCCTCCTCAACCCCTCACTCTTCCTCACTGCCATTCAGCCAAATCACAGTATCTCTCATATCCGTCCTCCTCTATATACTTATATAGAGAGCCTAGTTCAGGCCTTCATTACTTCTCTTCTGGGCTGCTGGTATAAGAATCTCTTAATTGGACTTCCTGCTTCATGTCTCTCCACTGGGCAATCCATCCTCCCTAGAGATGTCAAAAATAATCACCTTAAGGTCCAAGTACAACCATAGTCTTTCCCACTGCCTTATTTTTCCTCTTTATGTAGGATAGCCTTCATTTTATCCCCACAGATGACATGGAAGAAGCAAAGCACTCACAGGAGCCCATAGGCAAATAGAGACAATATACACAGCACTCACAGTAGCTCTAAATTTGGAGTTTCCAACAGGGCAACACTGCTGACAATGTAGAGGATCTCTAGCTCTCTCTCCCAAAGGGTCCTACAAAATCCTTCCCAGAGTCATAGAGCTCCTTTGTGGTTTGGCCTCTTGCCCCCAGAAGGCAAACACATTTTGGAGCTGCTACGTAGGCAATCCTCTTCCCTTCTGACCTGTACTATTTTTAAAAAAAACTGATTGGGGGGAGGAAGGTGGTTGGCAAAATCTTCTCCTCCCTTCTCCCAAATCCCGCAGACCTTGATTCTTTATCCGATAGATACACTGCTCTGGATCTACCTCCCTCCTCTTATGGAAGTTCTGATGGCTCAAACTCTAGCACTCGACATCACTTTTAAGCCAAGTCACCATACTAGCCTAGTTTGCCTGAGAAATCCCCCTTATCTCATCTAGGCCTTTTGATCAGTTCCTCCCTCAAGCTGCTTAGGTGAATGTTGTTTGTTACAGGATCTCTTTCATTTCCTTAACTGCTGCTGTCCCTTGGGCTGGAAAAGTCTACTCTGAAGCCTTCAGGCTTTAACCTGTGCTCTAAGTTCTGTGGGCAAGCTCAGCTAATTCCCATGGTCTTGCCCCAAAGCAGTCATCTGGATCAGAGGAGACTGTGTTTACACAGGTTTGTCCCAGACCAGACGCTAGGGATCTTACTACTTTCTGGTCAGACCTCTAAACAGGGAAAAGACCAAAAAAGGAAAATTTTCCCATGTACTTTTCTCACCTCATTTACTACTATTCCCTTCCATATACTCTATATTCCAATAAAATTAGGTTTTCTTTGTCATGTACTCCCAAAACAAATGGTGCTCTATCTTGGCCTCTGTGCATTCATACAACCCAGTCTCCACCCTCTGATTATATTTCTCCCTTATCCTATCCTCTCAGAGTATTAGTCATCCTTTCTATTTTTTCTACATCCTTTCCTACTTCAGCAACTTAAATTTTCTGGACCTCAGTTTCCTCATCTGTAAAACAAGAAGATTGGACTGAATAACATTAAGATGATTATTTTTGGCAGCTAGGTCTAAGGAGGATGGATTGCCAAGTGAAAAAACTTGAAGTAAGTAGACCAATTAGGAGGGGCTTATATCACTAGTCCAGGAGAAAAGTGAGGGAGGCCTGAACTAGGCTATACAAGAATATAGAAGAGAATGAATATGAGAAATGCCATGATTTGATTGGATGGCATTGAGTGAGATTGAAGGGTTGAAGGTGACTTTGGGATTACAAAACAGGGTGGCTGGGAGGATGGTGGAGAACATCTTTCCCAGCTCTAGGTCTCTCAGGCTCAACTCAGGTGTCACCTTCTTCATGAAGCCTTTTATGATGCCCCCAGTTATGAGTGTTCTTCCCCTATTTAATTTTCTTTGTATTATATTTATTGGTATACTTGATGTATCCCTTTAAAACTGGGGCCCATGAACTTGTTTAATTTTTTAATATTTTGATAAATTTATTGCAACATTACTCCTTTGTATTTCTATGTATTTTATTTTGTGCATGATTCTTAGAAGGATTCTGTAAACTTTTCTAGGCTACCAAAGGGGTCCATGATACAAAAAAAAAAAGGTTAAAGATCCCTGCCTAATAGGATATAACTTCATTGAGGGGTAGAAGCTGGTTTTATTTTGCAGCCTGTTTGGTACCCCAGCATGTAGCATAGTGCAGATGCTAGTTAAATGTTGCATTTCATTTCATTTATGTCCAGGAAAGAGAGCTTTTAAATAGATTCTTGGAAGTGTTGAATATTTTATCCCAAAGACACATCCTTCTGAATTTGGGGGCTTCACAGAAGCACACAGACTGCCCTGGGGACTGTCTATTTGCTTGGCATTGGATACCACAGTACAAAAGTCACTGTAACTGAATGGAATAGCCCAGCCAAGGTAGGAGCAAATGGCTGTAGTGAATGGGTGTCAATAACACATCCATCTTTGCTGGGTGTGCTTACAGGCAGGAAGGCCCCTGCTAACTACAGTGAGACAAAAGAATAAACAGTCAAGGTCTGGAATCAACATGACCAAAGAGTCTGAGATAGTTTGGAAGATCACCATGCTTTTACATTAGACTATATCTTTCCACTATGAAACTTAGACATGAGAATTTCTGCTTATTTCCAGCTTCTGAAAGTGAATTAGGATGAAGATCTCCCTAGTTTTAGGCTGGAAGTCATGGGAATAGGATTCTATCATTAACTTAGTAGTCACTGGCTAAAGCAAATCATGGTAACCACTGTGCCACAATTTCCTCACCTTTGAAATAATGCTTACCCTCAATGCAATAGAGCAAGAGCTCAGAAAGCACCAATAGGGCACTAAATTAGTCTAATAGTATTATACAAATTCATACTCCAGATATACAATCTTATTGGTGGTTTCAGATTCATTAAGCTAACATCATTAAGTGATAATTATAGATGGTGACAATATGGTCTCAGTGCTACTAATAACAAAAGTAATTCTTATTTTTTTTAAGCATTTCAAGGTTTTATTTAAAAATACTTTCCCGGGGCAGCTAGGTTGCATAGTGGATTGAGCCCTGGCCCTGGAGTCAGGAGGACCTGAGTTCAAATCCAGCCTCAGACACATGATACTTATTAGCTGTGTGACCCTAGACAAGTCAGTTAACCCTGATTGTCTCACTGAAAACAAAAACTACTTTCCTGATAATAGTCTTATGAAGTAGACATCAGATATTGTCCTCTTTTTACAGACAAGAAATCTGAGGCACAGAGAGGTTAAAGTAACCTCCCCAAGCTCATGTAGCTAGTCAACATGGGAACCCTGGAGCGGGAGTTAGGAGGCCTTAGCTAAAGGGGCCGCCATGCCAACTGTGCTGTAACTGTTTGAGAGACCTTAAACAATAGTGCAACTGTGCTGTAACTGTCTGAGAGACCTTAAACAATAGTGCAGAGTGCTGGAGTGGAAGTCCAAGGACCCAGATTCAAATGTCAATACTTCTTACTCCCTATGTGAGTTAATGAAAACTCAAAGAGCATCCATAAAATACAAAGGGCAGTAAATTAGGTACTTCTAGCTCTATTGCTACAGTTAACATCTTTGATTCTCACTTTCCTCTTCTATAAAATAAAGGTTCTAAGTCAATGGTTCTCAAAATCCAAGGTTCCCTAAGAGTCTCCGAGACCCATTGAGCTGTTCCACAAAGCCTAAACTATTTTCACAAAATTGTAAGACATTTTAATTCTAACATGGCAAATATTGATAGAAATAACCCACATAAATAAAAGCTCTTTGGGGTTCTCAATAATTTTTAAGAGTGAAAAGACCAAAAAGTTTGAAAATTGATGGTCTAGATGGTATATAAGGACCTTTTCAACTTCAAATTTCTGCTCCTAAGTCATTTCACTTTTCTATTTCCTCTACTATAAAATGAAACACTTGGATCAAATAATTTTTTAAAAGGCTTTAATTTGGGGCAGCTAGGTGGTGCCACGGATAGAGCAGTTGTCCTGGAGTCAGGAGGACGTGAGTTCAAATCTGACATTAGACACATAACACTCACTAACTGTGTGGCTCTGGGCAAGTCAGTTAACCCCAATTGCTCACCAAAAAAGAAGGCTTTAATTGATCTTTCATTGTTATGTCACTTTCATTTTTAAATCCATCCCTTCCCCTTTCTGTTCCCAAGAGATTCGTCCCTTCTAACGATAACAAAAAAGTCCCTTCAAAGCTCTATCTGTGGACCTATCTTTGTCCTCTATTAGACCCATGAGCATGTAAGGACTAAAAAGAGACTAGGCCTTGGGAAAGGTTATAGCCTAATCCTATCATGCTTAACTTCTGAATCACAGTAATAGAGAATCCATACTGTATGAATATATATATATATATATATATATATATATATATATATTCATACCCATACCTATCTATCTATATCTATACCTATATCTCAGAGGCACCCCTTTCTCACTTGAAGCATACACACAGATGCCCTGCCCCAGGTCTCCAAGGTCACCGAGTCTACCTCCCACTCTATCACCCTTGGATGATGATGCTTATCTCTGACTCAACTGGTGATTTCAAGAAGTAGCTGCTTTTAGAGAAGAGAAGATAGATTTGAAAGATTAGCATAGGGGTAAAAAAGAATGGGGCAGGAATCAGGGTGGTGGTGGTGAAATAGCAAAGATATAAAAAAAAAACAGGACAAAGCCAACTTGGAATACATCTTTCTAGGTTAATGGGGTGGGGGAGTGTATCTCAGTGCTGATTCTTCATGGCAACCCCCCACTCTAGAGGGATGGATGGACCTAGAGCCAGCCAAGTAACCTGAGATGACAGCCTGTTGGAGGAGAGTGGGGTGCACAGTCAGACTGAAGTTATTCGGCAAGAAGACAGACAAGCATGACAAACCATTTGAGTCTGTTCCTCACAGCCCCTTGGCTGATCTTATCGGGCCATGTCAAGGAGGTGGAGGGAGGGGAGCAGCTTGTTTGCTCTGCTGCTGTGGTTATGGGGCAATGATCGGAGCCATTTGTGCAGAGAACTGCACCAAGGCCAACAGAGACTGCTTGAATATAAGTGGCATTTTAAGCAGAGAAAACACCCACGGCCATGTAGAAGCTGCTAAAGGAACACCACAACACAACCAAGCACTAAAATAAACCATCACTGCCCAAAATCCCCAAATGACCTAAGTGATGAAAACCCCAATGAGCAAGAAGCAATATGTCTGTGGCAGAGACTGGGTTTTGTACCACCTGGAGCCCCAGACCCAGAGGCCTCTACTCAGAGAAAGGCCTCTCCTTTCAGAAAGGTGCAAACTCTTTCCATCTCAATCCCACGTTCCTGGAGCCTGGCTCACCCCTTCCTGGTTCATTCGTTCTAAGAGACAAGGCAAGTTTATCTGTCTACATGACACCTATGAATTCAGAAATAGTTGTCTGATGTTGTTTCAAACCTCTTCCTCTCTTGTTGAATTTTCTTAAGTAAAAAAAAAGAAAAGAAAAGAAAAATTATAATAGCTAGCATTTATAGATCACTTTAATGGTTACAAAATGCTTTACATATGTTATTTCATTTGATCTTCACAACAACCTTGTGAGGTAGGTGTCATTATTATCCCCATTATACAAATGAGGAAACTGGGGCTTGAGAGAATTTAAGGGACTTGCCTAGGGTCCCATGGCTAGTAAGATTCTGAGGCAGGATTTGAACTCTGGTCTTCCTGACTCCAACTCCAACAGTCTAGCCACTATAACACCTAGCTGCCCGGGAAAGTAGAAGGGGAAAGAGAAGAGAGAAGGAAGGGAAAGGGGAGGAGAAGGAATGGAAAGAGAAGGGAAGGCAAGGGAAGTTTTGCCACTTGAAGTAATTTCTCCAAAGAATCTTCAGAGGTTTAATTTAGAATTATAGGGTACATATTATAGGGTACATTTAGAAGTGGAAGAGATTTTAGAAACCATTTAATCCAACCTCCTCATTTTACAGATTAGGAATTTGAGGCCCTGAGATGTGAAAGGTCTTACCCAAAGTCACACAGGTTACGAATGGTAGAGCTGGAATTTGAAATCAGGCCCTCTGACACCAAACCTGTGTTTTGTTCTCTGCCCCAATACTTCCATAGTTAAAGGATCTGCAATTTCATGCTTATGGATATTGCATCCACCACCCACACAGATTACAGGCCTTCTATTACCTGGTAAATGACCTTTGAGTCTTACTGTGGCTATTAAATTCATTATCCTGTAGCCAAACCAGTGATATATGTCTTCAAATTTATCTTGGGGAGTCTCCAGACTCAGAGACACTTAAAACCCATGGTCTGGTAGTATTCTAAGTTCTGCTAGCATGGCAGAGGCAGCCTGAGCTTACAACCAAGGGGCACGGCCTTTAGAAACCTGGGGCGGTCTCCAAATCCTGATCAGGTGTGGAGGTGGAAGTTGAGTGTAGGAGAAGCTTGACGAAACTCTACAAGATGGAGAGGAAACATTAATGGGAAATAAAGAGAATGAGTCAGAAGAAAACATACTTTTGACAGAAGCATTTCTCCATTTTGGAAGTTATGTTAGTCAATATCCAATTAAGTATGGCCCTTGCTTAAGAGAATGGAAAACTGTGGAAGAGGGAGTCATGGTATCAGAATTAAGAAGAGGATATAAATGAAGCAGGTTAGATTAGATAGTGTGGTAGATTTAGGACTGAAGGTAATATGTAGGAACTGAGAATAAGTCCTTGGACAGTATAATTTGTGAAAGTAAATAGGGTTTGACTTGTGAGATTTATTTTTTAAACCCAATTTTAGAACTTTAGAATTTTAAAAGTAGCCTGGTGCACTGGGAAAAATGCTGAATTTTGGAGTCCTGAGATCACTTTTTAAATCCCGGCTTTTTCACTTGCTAGCTGTATGACCTTGCTTTATCTCTGTGTCTCTGTTTTCTCATCTATAAAATCAGAGGGTAGAACTAATTGACCCATAAGACCTCTTCAAGCACCAAAACTATGATCTTATGATCCTAAATTTTTCACTTAGTCCTTCTAAGCTGAGGGAAAAACACACTTCCCTGCGTTCTCCTTTCTGATCCCCATCATCATCTCACCCCATTCCAACACCCCACTTCCCCCCTGAATAGCATTAAGTCATTAAAATTACTCTGAGTCTTGGCCTGCAAGAAAGTCATAGGAACATCAATAGGGCAAGTCAAAGATGGCAGTCACTGCCATTGGCCCTGCCACAATGCTTCCCATGTGCCTGTTATACTTTCAGGTTAAGCTCAGACATTCCATTATCCAACTCTATCTTCTTAATTAGCCAAGAGAACCTAAATTCAAATAAATCTATAAAATGGGAATTATAATACCACTTAACTCTCAGATTTTTTGTGAAGATAAAATGAGATCATATCTGAAAGGCACTTTGCAAATCTTGAAACACTATATAAGAGCTAGTTATTATTATTATTAATATTATTATCAAATGTACTTTTGTCTTCTTAATCACCTACCTTCACTTAACACAAGTAGTAAAAAAACAAAACAAAACACTTGAGCCTTTCAGATCATCAGTTTTTTGCACAAGACTTCATAGTTCTTTGTGATGCCTTTTACGTTTCTCATGGTGTATCTTATTTGTCCTTACATTGAATACCAAAAATGCGAAGTAGTCATTTGGTTTAGCAAACCCCAAGAAGTCTTCTATCACATCCTAGCTTCATGACCTGGCAAGATAGGAAATCCACCTGTTATTATATCAGGTTGACAGCTGCCTTGATATCCCTCTGCAGAAAGTCACCAACTACCATTTCCCTTGATCCTTCCTAGATGATCTCCCACCTGATAGGATCTGGGTCCACATCATTATTTAGTTAGGCACAAAAAGTATGACCTCCTAAGTTGGTAGAACTTTCTACTCTACTGGCAAAACCTTATGCCTCTTACTTAGCTCAAATATTCAGTTGTCCTGTCCCTCCTACTAGAAAATCCTCTCTGCTATTTCACATCTATTTTCTTCTTTATTTTCCTTCGTGAAGTGCCTCTTCCATTATCTCAAGGAATATTTCATTTTCCTTCATAACCTGGAAGATAGAGATAAATCCCTTCAACCCTTTCACTTTCTCCTCTAGAACAAGGGCTAATTTTCACTTTCTCTCTCTGTGTTTATGTGTGTGTATGTATATATGTACATATATATGTTTGTGTATAGGTATATATGAATATGCAATTGTATACACACATATGTGTGTATTACTAGGTGCTGTTAGAAACACAAACATAGCACACTCTCTCAGGTCACAGACTCACAAGTCTCCTTATCTGCCACACTTTCTTGAAGTGAGATCCACAATCTATTTTCTTCTTTCTGATAACTCCCCCTCTTAACTGCTGAGACAAAATTCCTGTGTGCTGTTCCTGTTTGCTACACTGGGGCCTCCATCACTGAGGCCTTAATTTATTTAGCTGCCTTTAATTGGCAGTTAGCACATTTCTGCTATAACCTGACACCCTATTCTGGGCCTTGATGCAATTAACACAATGCCAGATGCAAAACAGGAGCATCTACAGGCTGTCGTCATCTACAGAGAATCCCTCTTCCCATTTACCAGTCACCAAGCATTTATCAAGAATTTTCTATGCACCAGACCTTGTGCCAAGCCATAGAGATATAAAAATTAAAAGGTAAGATTGCTGGGCCTGGTAGCTTATACCTGTAGTCAGTCACTGATGCTGGGGAAGCTGCAACTGGTAGATCACTTGAGTGCAGGAGTTCAAGTTGCTGTAGTGCTAAAACCAATAGGGTTTCCACAAGAAACACAGCACCAATATGGTGAGCCCTTGGAAGTTGATGTCCTCCAGGCTGCCAAAGGAGGAGAAAAGTAGCTCAGGTCAGAAAAAACTGAGGAAATTAAAACTGATCGGTATTGAAACTGGGCCCATTAGGAACCACTGCTCTTCCAGGTCAGGCAGGGGTATGCTGGCAAATGTTTAACAACCAGTTCTTCAGTTGGGGGTAGGGGGTGGGAATGTGCCGATGGCACAGTTTTAAGTTTAATCACATTATTAGCATTCTCGCCATTGCTTCTTAAAGTCTAGACAATCAACAGAAAATAAATCAAGCCCTGATACGTAGCTTTTCCAAGATATAAATGCTTGCCCTGGAAATTATACAGTCAGACCTGGGATGGATACAGAGATCCAGTCTCAAATTTTAAAAAGGGCAAATTGAATGAAGGGGAAGGAAAGGGAAGGAGGAAGAGAATTTGGAATTATTTTTTTAAATGAACATTGAAAATTGTTTTTATATGTAATTGGAAAAAAATAAAGTATCTAAAAGTGGAAAAATAAACAGGGGAAAAATATGATGTGTGTCAAGGGATTTCCTTTGGCAAGAGAAAGGCAACATCTTCATGTGAGATAGGGGTAAAGGAGGAGATAGTAGGGAAAGATGTTTGATGTGAGATGATGGATGAGGGGAAAAAAAATAGCTCCCAACCCGTGGCTTCCATTTTTTTCAATCAAATATGAGGCAAGGTCCTCAGCCAAGAAGGAGAGGGGAGAAGTGTGTTGGGAGACTTAAGAAGGGAAAAAAGGGTTTGGAATCTGTGGATAATGGGATAGAGATTCTCTCAGAAAAATGTAACAGGATTGTGTTGAGAAATCCCAGTTGAGATTATGTCATATAAATCTGAAGTTTAGTCAAAATTATGTAAATATAAATTTGTAGTGGACTTAATGTGGTTTCATGATTTTCTCTAGCACCATTCAGAAACATATAAGGAGGAGCTAAGGAAGTAGATGGTGGTACTAGAAGTCACAGTGAGGAAGAAGTACAGGTCATACAGCACAAGAAAAGATTGAGGGGTAGCTAGGTGATGCAGAGGATAGAGCACCGGCCCTGGAGTCAGGAGGACCTGAGTTCAAATCCAGCCTCAGACACGTAGCTGTGTGACCCCGGGCAAGTCACTTAACCCCATTGCCTACCCCAAAAAAATTTAAAAATTTTTAAAAAATTTAAAAATAAGAAAAAATCAAATGATAAAAAGTCATGACCAGATAAAGAAATTTCAGAGTTCACGAACATGGGAGTAGAATACATGATGGATGATGGCAGGTTCAAGGTTATGCCTATCTCTGTGTATAGCTAAGGTATAGTATAAAACTAGGTAATAGGAATTGACTTGACATAGGAAATAGGAAGTTAGGGTACTGGAGGGAGCACCCTTATGTATATTAAAGGCTTCTAGTATAAGAATAGATTTGTAGTGGAAAGGAAGACTGAGCCAGGCACTGACCTCACTTGAGGAATGAAGGAGAACACCCTGGGTAACAATTAAGGGGATCTGGATTGGATGATAAATTTGAAATGTGTGAATCTTAAAGGAAAAGAGGTTGCTGAGTATTTGTGGTAGAGTCTAGAAGTGGCAACATGAAGCAAGGAGTATGACTTCCCCACCACATCCAGTGAATCAGGGGCATGAATGAAAGTCTAAACAATAGCGGAAACAATGGCCAGGGCTATGGTATCATCGGGAAGGAGCTAGGTCTCAGTGACAGCCAGAAGATTGATGGGTTGAGAAAGGAAGAGGATAAAGTTGAAAGTAAGTTTGTTAATTGTGAAGCTGCCATTTTGACATAGTAGAAGGAGTGGGAAAATCCAGAATGGGACATTGTGGGCAAATGAAAAAACTGAGGAGGATAAGAGTAAGAGATTAAGTAGCTAGAGATGAGGAATGAGGTTCAGACATCAACAGTCAGTGGTTTGGCATTATAGGTAGAACATGATGGGGTAGGAGTGTGTTAATTACTGAGGAAGACCCAGGTTGAGCATCAGTGGTAGAGGAAAGGTCCATTGAAGGAGACATATAATTTAGATTGCTCAAAGTTCTCTCTTGAGGTACAACCTCATAGCAGGTGGTGTTATTATATTCTATGAGGCCAGGAAGCCCATATCATAGCAGGCAGGATCAGGTCAAGTTATGACCTGGGGGAGTCCTGTCAGGAGGCAGAGGTGCCAGGCAGTGTGAAGTGAGTTTGGTCAGGAGGTGGCCTCCAGTACACTGGTGGTTGAAATTCAAGACTGAGTTAGGGGGTAAACACAGAGTCTAGGAAATGGGGAGGTAGAGTAGTGGGCGGCCAGAACTGAAACTAATTGATAAAGGGCTCACTGGAAAGGCCCTGGGGCCAGAAGGTGAATGACTGGATTCAGGCCTATGTTCTCCCTTTTTGACTCATCATTCCTTAAAGTGGCAAACACCTTTGTCAAACATATGTCTCCTTTAAACTTCTCAATGTTGGTAGTTAGCGGTTTGGTGAACAAAGTTATCTCTGTCATTGCATATGTAAAGTAGTCTTTTATGATCTTATGTGCAATATATACATTAAAGACATTTTATGGGAAGAAAGTTTTAGAAACTGTTTTGTTCCACAGGCAAACTTTAAAAAATTTGTATTATATTATATATGTATAACAATTTCCTGCAAGGTGTTGACTGGCCACAAAGAACCTAGGATTTGTAGCTCATCCTAGCTTGGGACAAGAGGAAAACTAATGTGAGATCATCTCTCACACGGGTGGGTGAAGGTTTTGACATACAAAATGGTGGGAGTTTTAAATTCTGCATTTTAAGGAATGCTCTAGGTGGAGAAGAGGAGAAAAGAAATATAGTGGCCATCACCATGCCAGCTGGTGTCTTTTAATATCTGCCATTCTCTTCTTAAAGGTTATAAAAGATGACTTCCAAATAGAAAAAAGTACATAACTGTTTCGTTTTGTTCTTTAAATCATGGATACTCACTTGAGTAGCAGGAGTGACAAGGTTAAGTTAGATAGGAGGAATGAGTGACCTTACCCCACCTCTAACTATTTTCACGTAAAGTGTTTTTTTCAAAATTCTGTTAAGGATTATATTTCTCAGAGTTAATATATTTCTCACAAACACCTGTGGCTGATTCTGTCCTTATCTTAACTGGTGTCTCTTTGCAGCATAAGGGCATGGGAGAGCTCTGGGAGAGACATGAGAGAAAGACCTTTCCCAGCACAAATCTAAGAGTTAACCTCAACCCACTGCTGAGAGAGTTTTGCCCTTTTACTAGGGTCATAAGGACCATATAAGCACCATATAAGGCCTTTTCATAACTATACTTCTGAGGGCATAATTACTATGAATATGGGTTGTATTTTATAAGTCTACCCACAAATATGAGCCTAAGAGTAACTAGATGTTTTGTATACATAGGTAAATATTATATGAGTACATGTATATATGTATATAAGTAATTATGTAATAAACATATTGAAATCTTAGGTTCTTCATATCTTTCACTATTTGTGACTAATTGTTCTCTTGTAGAAAATTGCATATTATGCTTTTCTCATAGTTTCATCAAGGATAATCTCAATATATATGTAGATCATTTAGATCATATTAAGTCGAGTATTCTCCACAAAGATTTTTTTAGAGATAAGAAGGGTCTATAGATATCTCAAAATTCCAATCCCTAAATTCTTTCAAAATAGTGTCGCCCCTAGCATGGATTTTTCTTTGCCCATACTTGATCTGATTGAATCTGACCTTTGTTGTAAGTGCTATGTCTACTTCCTCATATAGCATTGAGTCAAAACACAGTTCCACAATAATTGAAAATAAGAATATCTCAGTATAGAAGTTGGCAAAAATTTCCACATCTAGTTGGCCTCTCTTTTCTTGTCCTATTTTGAGTTTCATGTGCAAATTCTCATGAAATGATTTGACCCACTTGGATCTCATGCCATGCTACCTATAGGCTTTTTTTTCTGGCTCTACTGCTTTTCACTGTTTTGCAATGGGATCTTCCCTATTTTTTGCCATCATTCTTTGTAATACTTTGAACATAAACTGGTACTTGACTACTCTTGGTTGCCATGTGCCACTGACTGGCAAATAAATTAACTCTTTGATGACCTAGATATTCCTAGCTTCTTTGACCTACTGGATATGGCAACTGTTTTACAATGAGTAACAGGGAGCTGATGCAATCCCCCACATGGAAGAGGCTGAGGAGTCTGCTTCCAAAGAGACATGATACTCTGTGATGAAAGTCTTCTGCTCCATGATTTGAAACATATGTAGATGCTCTGTGGCTGCTTTCTGTCTGCTAACCACATGATGAGGAAATGAACTATTGCTTGTCTGAATAGCTAGAACTGTGTAGATTCAAAAGACACCAGTCAGGGTCAGTCTATTGGCTCTGGATTTTTCTTGCCTGGCATGTTCAAGTGAGGAGGAAAGGATTATGCCCTAAATATTCCAACTCCCTTGCCTTGACCAGTGAGCTGAGGAGAATAAATGAAAGTCCAGTCAGTACTGGAAAGGGTGATAAGGATGACTATGTCATCTGGTGAAGCCAGATTTCAGTAACAGCTAGTAGATGGTAGATGGAAGGAATGGGAGAAAAAAAGATTAAGTATGAAGAGTAGTTTGTTCCCTATAGAATAGGCATACCAGAGGGCAAGGTGGAAGGTCTGGGTGACTTTTATTTGAAACTTTGAAGTGGAAGAGATGAGGGGAATAGGAATAAGGATTTGGGCAATAAGAGGTGGGAAATGGCTTTGGAAGATAATCTAAGGGGTTCAGAATCACTGGAATGTGAAAGGTATGACCGGTACATGAATGTCCATTATTGGGTGGAAAGTGCCACTCTTCCCAATGGAGGTTGGAGATCAGGCTGTAGCTAAGTGTGGGATGAGATGGGAGGGACACATTCAGATGGGCAGTTGGGAGACCTTGCTCCACTACTCCTCCCTCTGAAAGGTGGAAATTAGATAAGGAAAAGGACATCGCGGGAGACAGAGGTTAAACATTCACAGCAGAAGAAAGAAAATTGTTCTCCACCATTTTCCTCTTTCCTCAGAGTGCAGACACTGCAAGAGAAGGAAGGCCTGCAGTCAGAGAGTAAGTTGCTCCTCTTTGCACCAGAGGTTTTCCACATCCCAATTACGGATTGAGATGGCAGCACGAGGTGGAAGTCGCCTTGTGGTGGCACAGATGGTAGTTGTTGCTTTGAGGCAGAGAGAAACCCTTTGGGGCAGATAGAAGATAACTAGCCTTGCCCCTTGCCTCCTTCCCTCAGGGAACATGCTGTGCCCAGCAGGAGCTGTAAGGCATGGAATGTACAGTCACAGCAAAGCTTGGCTCCTCTTCTCACCTGGGTAGACAGACTGACAACCAACTTTGGAAAGCATAAGGCGCTCAGTCACGGGAACTCTAGACTCTTCCTCCTAGATTCTCTCTCTCTCCTTCTGTTGCATACCCCGATTCGCTCTTCCTCATACAAACATATTTAGACACAGTCATCTACGGGGCTCATGTCTTCACTACCACACCTACTGATCCCCAGCATCTTTGAAGATCCTAAATGAATCTCTAAAATGATGAGCTCCTTAGCATATCCAGAGACTACACAGCTTCCCTTCTCCATTCCTTGCCACTATCCCCAGAGTTTAGCAAATAATACCTAGAATGCCAATATTAAGTTGTTAAGATCCTCCAGTAAAGTCGCTGGACAATGATCTCACATTTAGAGCTCCAGAAGTTAAATTAATGATTTTGAATGGTCAAAAACCATGGAATGCTCAGCATCCGGTCTAGCCATTTCTGCCCCACTGGTGTAGACACAGAAGGGAGTTAAACATGTTTTGTAATAAATCACCTAGTAGTCCATCAACTGACCAAAATTGTCCCTCAGGGTTCTGTCCTGGATCCTCTTCTCATCTCCCTCTTTATTTCTTCACTAGGTGAACTCCTCAGCTTCCACAGATTTAATTACTATCTCTCTGCTGATGATTCTCAAATCTATTTATCCTGTGCCAAACTCCAATCTGACTTCCAATCTCCCATATACAACTGCCTTTCAAACATCCCAAACTAGATGTCCAGTAGACATATTAAACTCAATATATTCAAAATAGGACTTGCTATCTTACCATCCTCCCAAAGCATCCCCCCCTCGTACCTTCCCTATTAACATAGAGGGCAGGATCATGTTCTCGGTCCCTCAGGCTCACAACTTAGGAATCCTCCTGGACACCTCACTATCCCTTACCCCCCATATTCAATCTGTTGTCAAGATCTGTCAATTTCACCTTTGCAACACCTCTCAAATACATCCTCTTCTCTCCTCTGACACTACCACTACTCCAGTGCAGGCCCTCATCACCTCACACCTGGATTATTATAAGAGCCTTCTAGTGGGTCTGCCTACCTCAAGTCTCTCTCCACTTCAGTCCATTCTCTATTCAGTCACAAAAGTGATTTTTCCTAAAGCATAGGTCTGATCATGTCAACCCCCACCCCAATAAATTGCAGTAGCCCCCTATTGCCTCCAAAAAAAATAAAAAAAGCTCTGTTTGATACTCAAAACCCTTCCAAACCTAACCCCCTCCTATCTTTCCAGTCTTCCTACACCTCACTTTTGGCCACATACTCTTTAATCTAGTGACGCTGGTCTTCTGGCTTTTCTGAGAACAAGACGCTCCATCTCTCCACTCCAGGCATTTTCTCTGATTGTTCCTCATAACTGAAATGCTCTCCCTCCTCCACATCACCTACTCATTTTGCCAGCTTCCTTTAAATCTCTACTAAAATCTTTTTGTCTGCAAGAGGCTTTCTCCATCTCCTCTTAATATTAGTGCCTTCACTCTGTTAAATACTTGCTTTCTATATACTTGTTTGCATGTTGTCTCCCCCATTAGATTGTGAGCTCCCTGTGGGCAGGAACTGTCTTTTGCCTCTTTTTGTATTTCTAGTGCATTTCATAGTATTTGGCATATAGCAGGTACTTAAAACATGTTGAATGATTGGTTGATCGACAATGCCATCTCCAAACACCAGATATAGCCTGTCGTGAGAATTATACTCAAAGCCTTTCTATCTTTTAGAACCTGGTAGAGTTTGTTTTCCACTGATATAAACTTCAATAAGCCAGCATCATACCCTTGCCACAACAATATATCCAAGAAGGACTTCTATGGAAGAAGTAATCATTTAAAACAGTAACAACACAGATGAAAAGGATGATAATTATTGGAATGGGGTCTGGACTTGCATAGGGAATTCCTCGGTTAGGAAAGTCCCTCCACAAATGCAGTCAGTGAGCTGCTTAGAGCACTAACAGGTAAGTGACCCACCCAGGGTCACACAGCTAGGATATGTTAGAGGTAAGGCTTAAAGCAATATCTTCCTGGCTTCAAGATTAGCTCTCCATCCATTACTTCAAGCTGTCTCTCTATATTAATTACACATGATGCTAATACACCCCTCCTTACTTAACGGGACACTTGCCTGAATATGCAGTTCAGTGTCACAGGATCAATAAGCACTAAATACCTGCCCTTGGTCATACATGTCCAATGCTGCTTGAAATAGCAGGTATGGACAAGGGTGCAAGATGTGGAGATGTGAATTGCACCAGAATCTACAAGCTCAAAGGAGCCTTGAAATGAGCGAAGCCGAGCATCTGTCGAGGCTACCCTGTTGTTGACTTGGTATTTTACTCCTGATTTAAACTAAGCCCTTCTCTGATGTTTACTGCCTAGTGACTGAACTCTCTATTGCCCGGTAGTAGGCCTCTCCACCCTTAAGCATGTGGGCTGACCTATGTGTACTGATGTATATTTTTTTTTTGCTTTTGTACTACCATCATAAACTCATCTCCTACCCTTTACCTTTCTCCATCCTTCTCCACCTTCCAGGACCACCCTGAGGGGAACAGAACAGAATCTAACCTTTTTTTCAAGTATAATAATTTTGGGAGGGTGGAAGGAAAAGCCAGTCCATATCCAGAGACAAAATGGGGGGTGGTTGGGGGCATCTATTACAAGCTAGACTTGTCTTTTGGCTTGGATGAACTTAATATGCACAATCCCAGAAGATCTATTGCCATACCACTGCCCTCAGATGCTGTAAGAAGGCCACAAACTCTCTCCATCTTGACATTTATCACCAAAATGAGACCTGACAAAGGGATTGTCATTTTCCCGAGATGATGTTAAAGCTCATTTAACCTTTCTCCTTTCTGTGGGTTGGATAGACTGATAACTCCCCCTTCTACTGATAAGCTCTTGAGAGGTTTGCCTAGAAAGAAGGTGACTCAAATTAGCCAGAGAGAGATCATGAAAATGTAGGTCTTTCTCTTTTAACGTCAGGAACTCATCGCACTACCTTGTCATTTTCAAACTTCTCTCAAGTGGAATTTCCAAGCTCCTGTTTGAAGAAAACATTTTGATTTCTTACAGGTTCAAATCATCAGGAACATCAAAGGCCTGGAGGATGATGAAAGAAGGGAATATTCTAAGCACATTCAGAGCTCTTTCTCCACTGTCATTTAGACTGTCAAGAGCGTAATTGATGTGTCTCCCAGAGCGTCAATCTCTCCACACTTCCAACACCTTTTTGTCCTGTTGAGAATTAACCCTGTCACTTTTGTCTAATTCTCCAATGGTGAAGAACAGTCACAGCTGAGCACTTGTCATCCAGATCATTATTACCAGAATTTGATGACCAATGTAATATTCAATAATTTACCAAATGAGTGGGGTCCTCAGGGGGTCAGTTGAGATGGCACAGCAAGAGAACTAGGTTGTAGGACAGAAAAATCATTTCCCATTCCACTGCACCAAAGAAATGGATTTATCCTGGTCTGAAAGGTATATTGTTCAATAAAAAGACCCCCAATATAGTAGAAAAGAACTGGATTTGGAACCAGAGAATCAGAGTTCTATTCCCAACTCTGCTTTCGACCATCTATATGACTATGGGCAAGTCACTTTACCTCTTTAGGTCTTATTTTTTCATCTCTAAAATAAAGGAGTTGGACCAAATGATTACTAAGATCCCTTCTAGTTATAAATCTGTGATCTTATGATCTGAGTGTAATACCCTCTGTGGTCCATTATGAACTTGCATTCACAATTGAGATCACCAGAGAGAGCCTGCTACCTTGGTTCTAGGGGTAACCCTATAAATCTGCATTCCTAACACTATAGATCACTAGTCCCCACTGATACGCTTCCCATTAACAATCGGCCACTGGACTTAATTATCTCTTAGCAAAGGCATTTACTTAGATGGCGTAGCAATAGCAATAGCTATAAAACACTACCCCCATATACCTGGGTACATTATCTCACAGATATACACAGTGTTCATGGTAATGAGGCACAAATATAGAATGCACATGTGGCAAAGACTACTTACAATTTCTGGTACTTAGGGAACTGAAAGACCTTTCTCTCATTGTAAGGTCCCCACACAGCTCCCCTCACAGCATCTCTCCTGGGTGGGTTGCCCAATTAGATAGACAAAGTCTGTTTTACTCCATGCTCAACTCTCTTCTCTGCCACCAAGGGTCCTATTTCTTAAAGCTCTTTTGACCTTTTGGCAACTAGCTGTCTGTAGCCTTGACTATCTGGAATGAATGTATCTGTTCCCTGCTAGATTCAGTGTGTCCTATTGGTTGAGGATGTCCCCTTCAAAACTTCATGGCCTATATGGAAAGGGTGTATAAAAAGCAATCTCCTCCTGGCTTCAGAGGTCTTCACTGGCAGCTTCTGGCTTGTAATATCTCCCATTCTCAAATTGTTGTAAATCATCCAAGGTATAGTTAACTTTCCTTATCCCACCACCCTCCAGGATGATTAATTTGTTTCCTTAGCCAATGAAGTTGTTTCCCTCTTACTCAGAGAAGTATTGATATCTTTAAAAAAGATCACTGAGTATTAAACCTCATTAACATGTTCAAATCCTGTTTGGCATTCAAAGCCCTTCATTTCCTAGCCTCCTGCTACTTTCCAGTCTTCTTAAGCTTTACTCCCACCACATACTCTTCTATCCAATGGCAATGACCTCCCTACTGTTCCACAAAGAATATACTGGTGGTGCTCTATTGACTATGATCAAACATAAATTCCTCTGTTTAGCTTCTAAAGCCCTTTATGACCCAACCCCAAACGTTCTTTCCAGTCTTGCTTTACTCTCCTTTCCAAATTCAAGACGGCCAAATTGACACTCAAATTCTTCCTCACATTCATACAAAAACACAACTAAAATGTCCAAGCATTAATAAGAAATGAAGACATAATGGTATCCATTAAGTGCAACTCTATAAAAGAAAAAGTATGTAGATTTTTGTTAACTTTATCCTGAGTTGAAAGAAGACATTTTATTTTTGCTTTCTTTAATTGCACCGTATATAGTCAATAACTATGCATGGAGAAACATGACTCTTGTTGAAAAGTTTTTGCCTTTGACTCTTTATGACCTTTTAATTGGTTGTCATGCTATCTTTTGATAAAAATGCATTCAAAAAATGAAATTTGCCTGCTTAGTTACATTGAAAAAAACTAAATGAATAATTAATCACTTGCAAATAATTATTTACATATCTTTCCTATCCCCAGGACATACACAAGGATTTTTTAAAAAATAATGAAGTATATTCAATCACATTGTTCTCACTAAAAAACATTTTGGGCTATACTGCCATGCCATGACATGGTAACAATAATAAGACACTAGCCCCTAAATAGATAGCTCTAGTATAATATAAGACTCCAGGACATTTTGAAGACACTAATTTGACTTCCTTTTAAAGACAATATGTTCTCCCTTGGCAGTGATTGCAGCAGATGAAAGTTTCATTTTCATATCTGTTTATGAATGTAATCATCTAATGTTTTCCTTTGTAGAAAGCAAGGTGGCTGGTGAAGATTCAGAAACTATTTTAGGTGAGTTTTCTGTATAAGTAGCTGGATCTAAAATTTGCAGAATTGTTTCAACCACTCTTTCAGCTGGGAGTGATATGAAATTCAAATTTCAGTGAAGATTTTTTTTGGATTCTTAGTTTCAATATTTCAAAGGAAATGGGAATTTAGAGCCGTGACCAATTTGCAATTTGTTCTGCAGTACTATGGAATTGTTCACTAAGGTAGCAAGTGTGCTTTCTAGTCCACTGCAAAGAAATCATGATTTCCTCTAGCAATTTCTGAGTATCAATTATTTCCTACCAGAACTATTCCCGTTCATTGAGGAGATTCTGAATCGCATTTTGTGCATCCTGATCTTTGACACTATAAAACCGTACTAGTGATAATTAACTCATCAGTAATAACCCTGGTTTGCAAAAAAATTTACTCTGTAACGGCTTTTGCACAGTTAATAAAATTTTAAATGTTTAAAATATTTATTTTTTCAGCCCTTTTCAATTTCTATTTTTGTGTGTGTTTTGTAATATGCACAGTATATTAATGTAGTAGTATATTTATATAATTTATAAATAAATCTACATAAATGGGGGTGCATCCTCAAAAGTTTCCTTTTTTTGTTTTGTTTTGTTTTGTTTTTTACAGAGTGAAAAATCAAAGTTTAGAGATCACTTGTTCCAAGGGATGGGAAAAGCAATGACACACATGGGTAGGAAATCATGGAAAAATTATGGAAGAAAAATAGGAATTGAGAAATATATGAGATATTGGGCTAGTAAGGAAAGAACACTGAACCAGGTCCAAAGATTGGATTCAATGCCAGCTTTTCCTCTCACAGAGAGGTGCTTAGGCTGTTATGAAAAGCAAATAACAGTGATCCTACTTTCATGCCACCTTGACATTTACAAAGAGAGGCAGCTGGCCTTGCACTCTGGACAACCTTGCTTCCAATCCTACCTCAGAGACTTGCAAACCATCTGAACTTAGGCATTTAGCCTTAGTGTCTTCACCTGTAACATGGAGGTTAGCAATATCCCCTATTTCACCAGATTATTCTGAGGATTAAATAAGATATTGAAGTTTGTACTTTGCCAACCTGAAAGCATTATATAAATGTTAGTCATTGTTCCCAATTTTCCTCACAACAACACTTTGAGGTCATTAGTCTAAGTTTTATTACTCCCATTTCACAGATGAAGAAACTGAAGTCCAGAGAAGGAGGAGTGACTTGCCCAAGGTCACACAACTGGTAAAGGTTGTAGCCAGAGTTTGAATTCAGGTCTCCTCGACTCAGGTTTTGTACTTTCTCACAATACCATACTGAGAATATATGACCTATGAAATCTGGAAAATACTATGTAAATGTATAAAATTAGTAAGTTATTGCTCTTCTGAGTGCTTTCCTCCCCCGGTTATCCTTAGAGGTAGTGGTCTTTTCTGATTCCCTCAGATTGTGACCTCCCCAAATCTCTGTGGATTATTTTTAAATCCATGTTGTATTTATGTATCTGTGAACATATACCAGCATTCTCCTTGTCCCACCTTTCTGAGAATATAACTGTCTCATTTTTATGATATATCTTTAGAACCTAGTACAGTGCCAGGTACATAGCCGATCTTTATTAAAATGCTTGTGGATTGGTTGATTAACTGACTGATCAAGTAAAAGAATAATGCAGCTTAAATAGTACCTTAAAACTATTTAAGGTACATAACTACCTTAAGTAAATTTAGTAAGATGTTGGGGGTGCTGTGTCACAGGGGATAGTAGGGGTGCAGAGATGTTGGTACTGAAGACTGTCCCATTGGGAGTGTACTCTTACTAGAAGAAGACCATCAAAGTGACCTGTGGGGATACTGGCTGCCATGAATACTGAGTATACCCTATCCATTTTGGCACCCTGAGGCAAAGCTCCATTCAGCACATGTTAGCTAAAGTACTGAGCTTTCAGGCCATTTATTTCTGGGAATATATCTCGTTCCTACATAGCTTTTCTGTTTACATCTTCCATTCAGTTCGTGTAATCACTGACAAGATGACCATAGGTAAAATTTAAAGGATTATTCCCCCAACTTTACATGGAAATCATTTTAATCTTTAGAATACGTGACTTTAAATTTCATATTATTCTAATTTTCTGCGTTCATAACTTATTTTGTCTTCAGCTCCTGGTACCAAACTGCAGAGGATGTAAGTCTCTAGCTTTGAATTTAGACATGTGGATTGTTGATATAGTAAATGGGGGAAGAAAAGACAGCTGACATATCAGTGAAGCCATTGTATAGGCATTTCTAAGACCTTTCTCCAAGTAAGCTATCTTTCCAAGGTTCCTGTTATTAATTTCTAAAATATTCAGTGCTTACAGAGCAGATCCGGCCAGTGTGGGGCAGACCAGTCCCTATTGTCATTCCTTAGATTTGCTTCGTGCCTTGCCAGGCATGCTGGGCTAGAGATCTTGCCTGGGGAGAGGAACGGCTGCCTTTCTGGAATCTTAGCAGGAAATGCTTACCTCCCACTCCACTCTGCCCTGCTAGGCTTACTCCTGGAGTCATGGGTGACAAAGATGTTTCCTGCCATTCTGTACAGGATAAAGAGTCACTTAACCTCAGTTATATTATCAATTGGGTAGCGGGCAATTGGACTTCTGCCCCTTATAGTGAATCCAAAACCATTGCTGACCCTCTGAAATCATCCATCTTGGGTTGTAAGTTAGCAAATCTGTTACTTTCCTGTTTCCTTTGACGTTGATTCTTACACTTGGGGCAGGAGGGATTTCTCGAAACAGCTTTTTGTTGCTCATTGCTAATTCTCTAGGTCTAAGAATTGGATAACTGGCACATCCTGAACTCTAAAAGGTTCAAGCTAAAAATATCAGCACCTTGGAATTATCTAGAAATTTTCTTCCTCCCCAGGGCCTTGATAGACATTATCTCATTTATCCTCAAAACACCCCTGTGAAGTGGGAAACTGCCAAACAATTGTATTACCATTCCACAGAGGGTAAACCAAGACTTTGAACTGGAAAGTTAGTGTCTTTGGTTCAAGCTAAGTACAGGAACAGAGTCCTAGGTCTTCAAGGTCTCAACTAAAACTCTACTTCAAGTACCTTCGTCAAAGGAAGAATAAAATTTAGGATAAAATATCCAGTATTTAAGGCATTTAGGAATGGATCAGAGTGGAATGGGTTCATAAATCTCTTGATCCTTCTATAGAAGTCGCAAGGTTTCAACATAAATGTACCAAGGTTTGTCCTTTTGCAGGAGCCCTTTCTGTAAAAATGTAGGTAGCTCTGGTTACTCCTGGTTCTACCACCATTTGGATTTTAAACATCTTGTATTTCATATCAGGGATCCCAGATCAGGCAATATTTGAGGGCATCAACACCTGTAATTAAGGCTTGTAATAAAACAGTAATAATAGCACTTTCAGGTTTATTAAAAAAAAACCACAACTTTTGTTACAATGACTCTATGAGGTGGGCACTGCTCATTTTATAGCTGAAGAAGCTGAGTCTCAGGGGGGTTAAATGATTTGCCCAAAGTTGCTAGTCTGATACTCTATATCAAAGGAATGCAAACAAAACCCTCATTTGTGATTTTTCTAACTGTTCTTCCTTGATGTATAAATAGCTTTGGTTTTTAGGGATTACTAGAATATATATTTCTAAGGAGGCAGCATCTGCTAGGGGAGCAAACCACTGCCACCATCTTGACCACCACCTCCAACTACTGCCCAGCCGTCACCAACCAGCAGCTGTTACAGCTCCTGCCTCTTCAGTAGCCTGAGCTAATGAAAACCTGAGCAAAAAAGATTCTAGACCCCAAAGTCCTTGGCAATGTCACATGGTTCAACATCAGAAACTGATCAAATTTTATCAGTGGAAATGTCACAACAGAAGTAGCGCTAATCTCTGCTTTTCCACAGAGCCCTAAGGGATCATGGGACCTTTCTGTCTCACTTGAAGTTGAGCGTCCCATATGTGTTGTCTCTCCTATTAGAATGTGAACTTCTTGGGAGCAGAATTGTCTCTGCTTTTTTTTTTTATAGCCCACAGATCTTAGCATATTGCTTTGCACACAGTTAGCACTTAATAAATGCTTTTCATATATTCACTCATGCACATGCAAACAATTCTTGCAGCCAGAATTATGGCCATGAAAACAGAGTTGACACCGCAACTGCAGTGTTTGGGAGACCCCCAAGCGAGGGATAAATATGGAGTCCATTTCTAGGGATGGTGAATTTCCCTTGATTTAGCCTAAGACCCAGATGTGAACCTTATACCATTAATTGCAGCTTACCGTGTACTCATTGTGAATGAGAGATCCTCCCCAGGAAGGAAGCAGTCCCTGGGTGATGGAGAATGAGCCAGAGGAAAGTTTACATTTTTATCTTGGGCAAAATTCATATGCCACAGCTGCCTGTCCACAGAAATCACCCTCATTCCTATGAAATAACCCAGAAAATGCAAAAAAAAAAAACCAAATCACACATTTCCATGACAAATTCTCTAATTTTGTCACCTTTGAATTTAATGCTCTCATACTTTGTCCTGGGATGAGTTAGATGACAACATAATTCCCAATGATCTACTTGTCCCAGTACAGAATGAGTTCCAGACCTATAAAGATACAGCAAAATCATAATGGATTTATCTAATGTCTTTCATGTTAATTGCACATGATCTTGTATATTCTCAGATTGGCCCTTGTCTTTTACAGATGGCAGAAATTTAAAGTGTAGATAAAATAAGTTGTTTATTCCAGGTCACCCAGAAAGTTACTAGAAACACTCGGAGGTCCACATTAGGACCTGTTCTAATCCTTTGTACAGACAGTCTTACAAATAGCCACTTCTCTATAATATGTTGGCGCAGTGGGACAGCAGAAGGCTTGGCGGGACATTGTACTTTTCACATGGGGGATGGACGACTTTAGAGTAGGCCAGTTCTTGCAACATGTGATTTCATGGATATAAGGAGCTTCCTACAAGGAAACTTCTTCTTCAAATGCAGATCTGCAAATGTTCGGCACCCTGTAGTCTTAGAGAATTGCCTGTGGCACTAAGTTAAATGACTTGCCCTGCGTCCCACAGCCAACACATGTCCAAGGTGGGACTTGAAGACAGGTCTTGATTCAGAGGTCTGCTCTCTTTTCATTTTCATTTTCAGCATGGCTGCCTGTCCGTCTTCTCCAGATATATCCAGACAGAGTGGGCTGTATTGTGCCCTAGAAGGGCAAGGCACCATGGTGATCCTTCTACCCATCTATCAGATGAGGGACTCTTTTCTAGCTCGTTCCCATGTCCACCAAATGAAATGGTGAGAGATGTCAGGATGTGAATGTGCGTTATTGTTCACCATTGTTTTCAAAGAGGAAGAATAGTATCATGGGGCAATGACTTGACTTGTGCATGAATTGGATTGAAGTGAGGCAGAATTGCACAGTCATCAGCCTTACCTCTCTCTTCCAGAGTCATTGAAATCAAGTGGTAAGACAAAAGTCAGAGCAGCTGGCGATGACCCGGCATGCAGAGGATGACCTTGGCATCTTCAAGTCCTGACCAAACTATAATCACTCCACAATGTCTGCCTCAGCTACCTTCACGGCCATTGGGACAAATTATCCTCATCTGCCCATTCTACCGGATGAAGTCTTCACACGCATGGGGTAGACATCCCCCTCTCACCAGCAGGTTTGAGGCCTGTTGGTTACATTCAGCCTGGTTTAACCTGTTTGTAGAGGAGGCCACAACCCAAGAAAAATTGGGTATGGGTATGGTCCATGAAAATGCCTCCATTTCATCTCTGCCTGCTGGCTTCACTGGCTTCCTTTGAGTCTCAGCTAAAGTCTACATTCTACTGGAAACCTTTCCCGATACTCCTTAATTAGTATACATAGATCGCTTGTGCAGTTTTTTGCATGCTGTCTTCTCTATTAGACTGTGAGCTCATTGAGAGTCTTTTACATTTCTGTGTATCTCCAATACCTAGCACAGTGCTTGGCACATAGTAGGCACTTAATAAATGCTTATTGACTGATTGCTGTTAAATGGTGAGCTCATTGTGAGTAAATAGTGTCTTTTACCTTTCTGAGTAAGCTTAGGGCTTAACACAGTGCCGGGTACATCTTAAATGTTTAATCAATACCAGTTGACTGACTGACTGAATTCTTCCAGGGCCCCTATTTTTTCTACACCAGGTTTCCTGAAGTTTTTTTTCTTTTTCCAGAGTACATTCATTTACAAGTGAGAGAGGGGGTTGGGAGGAAAGGTGGGTAAATGGCAACTGCTCCCATCTACCACCTGGACTCGATCACACCCACTGGTGGGAAATTTGTGTCCTTCTAGCAACTAGAAAAGGAAGGAGAACCTTGGCCCAGATAGACCAGGAAGAGATCTGGGAAGAGTTCTGGAGAAAAAATTGTGCCTGCAAGTTGTCTGTTTACAGCCCCCACTACCTTCTGTTGTTGTTGTTATTGAATCACATAGCAACCCACATTGTTTTGCTCCCACCTCCAGGACTCTCTCTGCAATCCCTAGGTTATTGTCAGTCTGATAGAATTATCCTGGCCTTCCCCCTCCTGCCTCCACCATCATTTTCCCTATTGTTTGCCAGTCTGTCCCTGACCCCTCAGTATTTATAAATGCTGCTTTCCGCTGCATTATTGTGTGCTCCCTGGGCCCCCAGCTCCCCAGTGCTTCCTGACAGCAAGAGGGAGGGGCAGAGCTAGAGCAGCATGTGTCCAGCTCCCAATTTCCTCCATGTCCTGTTTACCAGGCCCTGGGAGCTCCTCTCTGGCCACTCCTCAAATACAATCCACCAACTCTGATTTATCCCTCCATAGACACTAATGGGAGAAATGAAATTTCAGCCATAAATTGTCTAACAATAGGGTTAGTTTAAGAGAAATAAGTGAGATGACTGTGTTTAGGCAAGAGGGCAAGGAGCTTGGTTATAGAAGGAAGAACAAGGAAATCAGATGAAGGAAGACTCCAACATGCACGGTCTTAATTATAGGAGCTGAAAACGTTAAAAGATTGGCACAGTCAACTCCCAGAAAGCTGGAATAAGACCAAAGTTGCTGGCCAGAAGAGTGGAGGATGACAAAAATATTCAATTTCTTCCCTTGCATTGCTTAACGGATGGAATTCCTGAGAATTCTTTGTCCATGAGAGTTCTTTGTTTCATTGGGCTAGAAGCCCATGGGCAGTATTCTTCTAGGAAAAGCAACAGTTGTAGACAGGACTCTCATCCTTGCAAGCCAACTTTCTGTGGATACAGAAGAGTCCTTTAGAAATATTCTGTGTCTTTAACTTCTGACCTCTCTTCCCCTCATTTTTCTCCTAGTTTCCTCTCTATTAAAGAATCTGGTCTTTTAGGGAAAGGTGTGTTCATTAAATCAGGTATACCTTTTCCTACTGAATTCACACACTCAGGCCCCCTTCAAGTTGACTTGATAAAAGGTGACTATGAGACCCAAAGTCATGTTCCAATCCAGTGCTTCCATTTCTACCAGTAAACATTTTATTAAGCTCTTATTAGGTGCGAGATCCTGCGCTACACTTGGACCATACAAGGATAAAGATGAAACAATTCTTGCCCTCAAAGAGCTTACATTCTATGTGTTTTCTCAATAAAAAAAAAATTCAACAACATACATTTACTTATCATCTATTATTCTTCCAGTCAGTCTTGAAGTTGTGAAGACCTGGGTTTAAATCCCACCTTTGACACATACTAGCTGTGTGATTCTGGGCTCTCTATTTTGTTTATTTAACCTCTCCATCTTCTAGAAAGCTCTTCAAGGCTATAAATTGCAGAGAACATGAGGACCTGTCTTGATAAAGGGAGTTTTCTCATAGAATTCTCTTTACCAACGAAATCATAGATCCAGCCCCTAACCCTAACTTTATTATCCCAATAAAAATATCATGCAATAGTAGATATTACAGCTATTTCTCTTGTATTTATTAGTCTGTAAGTTCCTGGATGCAAGACACATGGCCTGATCTAAAGTATGCATTGTCCCTAGAACCTTTGGCTAGCACTTAGCTCTGCATAGAGTAAGTGCTTAGTAAATATCAGGTTGTATCATTTTAAGAAGGACCAAGGCACTTGGGCAAAAAAAGACGAATGTGAGAGAAGGTTGGAGCTACCAGGTAATACTAGAGTATGGAGCATATTAAATACCAAACAGAAGAATTTGAGCTTTACTTTTAGGTAACAGGAAAACTCATGAATTTTTGGGTTTTTTGTTTCTAGTGTAGAAGTAACATAACTAGGTCTACACCTTAAGAAAAATTATTCTGAAAGACAGAGATGACTAGTAACAGACCTGGGAACTATACTGTATTAGGATCATTTGAAGCAATTTGCCATACTTAGCAGTTGTGTCTCAGTGGATAGAGCACTGGACCTGGAGTCAGGAAGACCTGAGTTCAAATTTGACCTCAGACACTAGTGGTGAGATTCTAAGCAAGTCACTTAACCTCTGTGTAGCTCAGTTTCCTCACCCGTAAAATGGGGATAATAATAGGACCTCCCATCCAGGGTACTTGTGAAAATAAAATGAGATAATATTTGTAAAGTTATTTACAAACTTTAAAGTGTTATATAAATGCTAATTATTATTTACTAATGCTAATTATTATTTACTACTGCTATTGCTCCTGCTGCTGCTGCTACTGCTACTGCTGCTGCTACTGCTTCTACTACTACTACTACTACTACTATTACTACTACTACTACTGCTGTTGCTGCTGCTGCTATGTCTACTACTACTACTACTACTACTACTATTACTACTACTACTACTGCTGTTGCTGCTGCTGCTATGTCTACTACTACTACTACTACTACTACTACTACTACTACTACTACTTCTACTACTACTATATTTGGCCAGGAAAAGAGAAGACTTGGAGTAGAAATGGGGCATAATAGCCGTCTTCAAGTATCTGTAGTTCTGTTATATAGTAGAAGAATTAGACTTGGTCTTTTCATCCTCTGGGGCAGCTAGGTGGCACAGTGGATAGAGCACCAGCCCTAAAGTCAGGAAGACTCATTTCCTGAGTTCAAATCTGGCCTGAGACACTTACTAGCTGTGTGACCTTGGGTAAGTTGCTTAACCCTGTTTGACTCATTTTCCTCATCTGTAAAATGAGCTGGAGAAGGAAATGGCAAACCACTCCAGGATCTCTGCCAAGAAAGCCCCAAAAAGGTTCATGAAGAGTCAAATACAACTCTAAACAACTAAACAATAACAAGCTCATCCTCAGGGAGAAGAATGAAGAGCTTATGGAAATATATGAAGGAAGACACTGGCTATATATAAGGAGTGAGGAAGGATTCCTAACAATTAGAACCATGGGAAAGTGGAGAGGGCTTTTCTGGAAGTAGTGAGTTTCCCATCATTACAGGTGTTCAAGGGTAAGCTGGATGACCATTTGTCAGGAATTTTGTGGTGGGAATTCCTCCTCAGTTATAAGCTGAACCAGGTACCCTCTGAGGTCTTTCACAACCAAGTAGCTGAGAATCTGATTTTGCTTGTGAGGCAATGTCTACTAAATACTTTGAACTCTTCTAAGAAGGGTGTGCTGTTCAAACCACCAAGTCCCAGACATTAGGGATGGACTTTCAAGACCCAAACAGCTGGAATAAACTGCTTGTTAAAACAGGCACCCGCCCTGGCTGGCTTTTTCTGATGTTTGATCTCTCCCGCTGCAGATCCTGTCAGGAACTGAGATTGTGGCTGCTCCGAGATGTTTATTATTTCAGACAGAGGACTCTGCCTTGAATCACATGGAAGACTGAGGGAGACTGTGATCACAAACTCCCCCTGTGTCTCTTCCATTTGAGACAAGCATCTCCCAGAGCTATTAAACAGAAGAGAAAGTCAAATAAGCCGATTTGGGAATTTTTTCTCTTCAGTAAAGTTGGCATGAGAAACACCTATTTATTCATTCATGAAACAGGTGGTTATTAAATTCCTACTATGTGTCAGGCATCAGGCTGGATGGTGGGGGTATGAAAACAAATCTATTCCCTTTTTCAAGGAATCTACATCCTATGAGCGGACACAGATAAGAGAACAGAAGCTGGACGTGTGCTTTAACTACAATTGGGAACTTCCTCCACCAAGGCAGAATGGCATCTTTCGCGCAACTTGTATGCATTAGCTCTCTTTAGAAGCAGTCTGGTGACATATATGTGCCTTCTCATAATAACGGTTTGTTCCTGTGTTCATAACTGAAGGAAATGCTAAATTGCAGTTAAAGGCTAGTGAAAATAAAGATTTAAGTTTTCCCCATCCAACTTCACAGACTCCCAGAAATCTATCCATAAGAATCCATGTCTTGAAAAATTGTCTAGAGAGCACAGAAGTTAAGTGACTTGCCCAAGGTCACATACTCAGTATGGGTCAGAGATAGGACTTGAACCCCAGACTCCCTGCCTCCAAGATCAGCCCTCTATTGACCACAGCCACCCTGCCTCTCATATACATATATGTCAATTCAAAATCTATGTGAAGTAAGTACAAAGTAATTTGGTAAGGAGAGGAAGGGTACTAACAATGGGATCCTAAGAAGTTATGATAAGGCCTAGCATTTATAGAGCGCTTTAAAGTTTGTCAAGCACTTAATGACCTAATTTGACTTGATATGACCTCATTTGACCCTCACGGTGGCCTTGGGAAGCAGGTGCTACAGACAGTACTATCTCTATTTTATAGCTGAGGTTCAGGGAGGTTGGATGCCTTTGTCCAAGTTATATAGTTAATGAATATCAGAAATGAGATTTGAACCCATGTCTCTCCCGACTCCAAGTCCAGTGCTCTGGCCATTGCAGTTCACTATAATTGAATTGAGTCACTCGTGTGGTGAATTCACAGGGGAAAGAAATCCACGGCTCTGGTGACTCTCTTCACAGACCTTGAACTATTTTTAGAGGGGTCAAAAAGATTCTTATAGTTAGGTCTAGCTCCCAGACAGTTCGGTGTTTGAGACAAAACAAGAGTTTCTTTCTCTTTGATTGTCAGGACTTAGAGACAATCCCCTTTCCATAACTTGCTCTGGACACACAATGGGTATGAGTTCGTTTCCTGTGGGGCCTAGTACTGTTTCTGAACGAGTAATCCTGAAGCTATCGTTGCGTCAATGGGAGAGACTGAGTCCATCAGCAGTCTGGATAAGACTCCCTCTATCACCCCTGAGGCATACTCTGTTGTTTGGTTTAGCAAGATCATGATTTCAGACACCTGCAATCAAACCGTTGTCTTCCCCTGCATCTGGCCATTCTCTCCATCCTTCACCACTGAGTGCATCCACATTTCCTTTAGAGCACAAGCCAAGGGTTGGGTATTTGTTTGTCCTGGGCTACGTCAAGCCCTTTTGCATCATCTTCCCTTTCCAACCCTCTCCACCCCTGCCCCCTCATCCCAATGAGCATCCTGTCTTACTCATATAGCAGCACTGCTGTCCCAGGCTTCAGAGCTCCCAGATCGGCAGTGGGCCAGAGTCAGTGGGGCTGGTGACAGGGTGAGTAATGCCACATTTGACTAGCAGGTCAAAGGGCTAGTACTCCTGAGACTGTGCCTTTCCTTAGATGAGAAGGTACAATGACTGGGATTGCCCCTCAGAAACAGTTTACGGGAGCTGATGGGCGAGATAAAGCACACTTATGAAATCTGGACTTTGATTCTTTGCCAGGGAGGGGTGGCAGTTCGTCTGGAGTGTCTGAATCTCATTACTGCTGCTGCCTTATGACTAGAGCTCATTATCATCATCGCCATCATCAAACAACATGGACAAAAACCGTCCAGATTGAGAAGGCATGCATAGGTTGCAATCTGAACTTCAGGTGAACCTAGGTGTTGGGTCAAATTATTCTAATTTTTGAGACTTTGAAAAACTTTTAAGCCAAAATTTTTCAATGCCCTCTCCAATTTGGGTAGAGAAGGATAAGACTATAAACGTGTGTACATATGCATGCATACATATATACATGTAATATTCGCTAAATATTTCAATAGAAATGTGTGATTTGGTAGTAAGATGAGTGGAATCCGAGCCCTCCTGACTGATTAAAAGCCTAGAGCAGCCTCCAAGTACAATGGAGAGAGCAATGCATTTGGAGACAGAGAACCCTAGTTCAAATACCACCTCTGTCACTTACTAGCTGTGCTCTCTTAAACAAGCCACTGTGTCTTTATGAACTTCAGTTTCTTCATCTACAAAATATGTAGCCCAGACTAAGTGGCCTCTAATGGCCCTTCTGGCTCTAAATCCTTTTATACTAATGTGGACAAATTCAATCATCCCAAAAAACCCAAAATTAGCTAGAGGTACAGGGGTGCAGTTCTGACAGGAGAAACATAGTCTCAAGACGCAAGATCCAGTGGTTTGTCTAAGAAGGAATCACACAGAGGATCCTCTGTAGAAGTTTACAGTAAGGGACACTGAAGCACAAAATAAAGAACATTTTTTTAATAATTAAAGCTATTCCAAATTATAATGGACTTGCTAATAAAATAGTGAGCTCACTGTGATTGGGAGTGTTGGAGTCAATATTGGGTGAGTCCTTCTTAGGGACCTTTTTAGAGCAGAAATGTCAGACACATGGCTCATGTGACCTGCAACATTCCTGAGTGTGTACCGACCAGATTAAAATTTAACTGGGAAATAGTTGACAAAATAAATTAAAAAACAATAAAACATAGATAATACTACGTTGTACAACTAAGTCAACGTGTGGCCCACAGGGATCCTTATGTATGTTTTAGTGGCCCCCATTTCTATTTGAAGCCACTGCTTTAGAAGATATTCCCATGTCCTTTGTTCTTGAATAGAACCATGACATCAGGGAAGTGATGCCATAACATGCAGGTGAATTGGATTTAAGCGATGGAGCACTGTACAGAGTCACTAACCTCATTTTCTCCTGAGGAGCCATCTGAGTCGAGTGGTGAGATAAAGATCAGGATGACTAGAGAGGGCCCTGGATCGAAAGGGAGACTTGGCCTTTTTAAGTTATTCCCTCTATCCACATAGGGTATCATATATGGGAGTAGGAGAATGAGCAAGATGATGTCAAAGATCCTGTCCTACTCTATGATTCTCTACAGAGACCATCATGCAAATCTGGAAGACAATAAAAGTTAGTAATGTTAATTCTACGTACAGATTAGGAGTAAAGAAAGAGAATGTAAGGAACAAAGTTCCTTAATGGGAATCAAGAACTCTGAATTCTCCACTCAGTTATATGAATAGGCTACTGTATGAACCTTGGGAGGTCATATTGCTTTAGGGACTATCCATTTCTCCAAATGGAATTCTGGAGAATATCCCACATCACTAAATTCAAAGGGATCGAATGAGTAATCAAAAAAAAGTGTAAGCTGTACAGAGCTTTTAATCTGTTTGTTTGTTTGTTTTTTCCCTATGTTTTGTGAATACTAAGGCAAGACTTGGGCATTCAGTCTTTGATTTCTCATTCGTTTTACATCTTTGAAGATGGCTTTTACATCACTGTTCACAAATAAGTCATTCTAGGTACTAAGACATATCTTACTTACATCCACCTTATATTTTTCCTTTATACCTTGTATTACAAGCAGAAGAGGCCACTATTTGTAACCACACAGCCTCACTGAAAAAAAAAAATATTAGTGTTAAAAAGTGGGGCTTTTGAAGAGAAGCTTGTAATCATTTGCTGTGCAGTTTCCAAATTGCAATATAACCAAATCATCCCCTACTACTCATTTATGGACTTATTAATTGTCTACCTATTGTTTATATCCCAACACAGATATATTTTGGACTCACTCAATGAGCTATCATGTCAATTGTGAGTCATGATCTTAGCAATATATATTATTCATCTGCTTTGTTTTTCTGTTGTGGGAAATGGGCACATTTGTTTTGAATGCCGTAAATGACACTGAAGAAACCTTGTAAAGGTCTAAGGCAGTCAACACAGTCACCATGTCATAAATAGGGAATCACTCTTACATTTTTACTCCATATAAGACATTTTTCATAGCATTCACAAACATAGATGAACACATACATGTCTCCTTATTAGGTTCATCATGGGGGCAGTGGATAGAATGCTAGACAAGGAGTCAGGAAGACCTGTGTTTGAATCTCTCATAAGATACTAACTGTGTGACATTGAGCAGGTCATCAAATTTCTCTGAACCTCGGTTTCTTCATTTAAAAAGAAGTATTGACATTGGTGACCACTCAAGAGCCATTTCAACTCAAAATCTATGATCCTATGATCCTTCCTTTAGATTGATGTCTAAGCTAGCTGGACAAAGTTATCCACAAAATTATCTTCATAGTTTCATCCCTCATAGAATCAGGTATAATTTTAAAATGTCCATGAAATATACTTTCAGGAGACCCTTCAAGGCTGCATTTTTTTTTCAAATAAGTCAAATTATTTCTAAAATCAACAAATACATGTGGAAAGAAGTCTTAGTCTTCTCTCCTTTTAGTCAGTTGTGTTCATATGGACTATTTGTTCCTGACCTGTGATAGAACATTCCAAGCTCATATTGGTCTGATCAGCCACAGTGGAATACAGTGTAACTTGACTCTAACATAGTGATGTCATTTTGGTCCTTTTCAAAAACAAAGGACAACCAACCAGTTATGTGATTGTCAAGATATAGTCTACCATTAAGAAAAAATAAAATAAAATAAAATAAAATTCTTTCTACTACCTTATCGTATTTTTTTCAAGGATATTCTTGATACATGTGTAAATCATTCTCATAAGGATTTCATGGAAAGGAGTAAGAATAGCTGCTAATGACTTCCTGATTGACCCTTTTGTATGTTGGGGGTGAGGGGAGGAGGAAGGAGAGTTACCCCTTTTCTGAGTTATCTTGAAAATTGATCCCTGAGGGCCATTGAAATTGGGTTACATTCAACATGAATTTCCTCTGTACAAATTTGATCCAGTTGAGGCATTTTTTCTGATTTCATTTTCTTCATAAGTGCCACTGTACTTCTTCAATTAATACACATGGTGCTGAGTTGATAGAGTTAAAATGTGGTGGCTTTACTATCATCAGAAATGAGAACATATCACTACAAAAATTTCAACAGAGATCAAAGGATATGGACAATAAGTTCTTAATGTAAGATATCCCTACTACCAATGACCATGTGAAAAAATTATCCTGATAACTAATAATAAGAGAACTACAAATGAAAAAAAAATCATCCCATTCCTATCAGATCAGCAAAGATGACAATAAACATCATAGTTGTTGCTGGGGCTTTAGTGAAACAGGCATACTGAGGAACTGTTGGTGGAACTATGCATTGGCATTTCCATTCTGGAAAGTGATTTGGAGCTATGCCCAAAATGTAACTAAAATGTGGATACCTTTTGACCCAGCAATACCACTACAACTAGGTCTATGCCCCCAAGGAGATCAAAGAAAGAGGGGAAATGATTCATATGTACAAAAATAGTTTTAGCAGCTCTATCTGTTGTTAAAAAATAAAAGAGCTAGTAACTAAGAGGATGTCTATTAATTAAGAAAGGGTTATGGTATATGAATGTAATAGAACTTTGCTATAAAAAATAATAATGAAAAGGATGATTTTGGACATAAATCAACTAATATTAAGTAAAATGAAAAGAAATGGAACAAATTTATATAAAGATAATAACAATAATATAATTAGAAAGAAAGCCAATTTTGAAAGAATTAAGAACTTTAATCATTGTGTTGATGAACAGTGATTCCAGAGGATCAACAATGATGCCTACCTCCTGACAAATAGAGATGAAGATGAGATGAACTTTTTCAGAAGTGATCAGTGGGTGAATTTGTTTCAACAAGGTTTTTATTTTCTTCTTTTAAATGGGAGTGGAGAGGAAAAAGTAGGACGGAGAGCAGAGCTATTAATAAAATTAGCAAAAGAAAAAAGAAAAGAAAGAAAAGAGGATTATTGAAGCATTTTTAACGAACAAAAGAAAATAGAAAGAAGGCCAGAAGGAAGTAGAGACAAACAGGAGAGTTTTGTAACTATATGTAAAATTTATAATATGCTTAAAAGGAAAACCCCTTTAACAAAAGATTGCAGTTTCATATACAATCTTCTTTTTCTGTTCAATTCATTTTATTTGATGCTTGCTAGAGTCAGCTAGGTGGTGCAGTGAATAGAGTATCAGGCCTAGAATCAGGAGTACCTGAGTTCAAAACTAGCCTCAGATACTTACTAGCTGTGTGACCCTGGTCACTTAACCCTGTCACTTAACCCTGTTCACCACAGTTTCCTCATCTGTAAAATGAGCTGGAGAAGGAAATAGAAAGCTACACTCCGGTAATTTTGCCATGAAAACCTCAAATGGGGTCACAAAGAGTTAGTCACAACTAAATTACTAAACAACAAATTCAGAATAACTTTTAACAGAAATCCCAATGGATCCATTCTGTTAAACTTCTGTTTCTGTTTCTGTTTCATCTGAAAATGCTTTTGACTTAGCTGTGCCTCATACCAACCTTTCTTGTTTTCCCCCTCCACAACTTATAGATGTTTTGTGAGAAGGCATTATTCATATCTGTAATGTTTTTCAAAAAAGCTTGCTTTATAAACCAGTGTTTCTCCCTGTTGCCCTTTCTCTCTGCTTGACAAAATAATAAAGTTTGTCCGTTACAGTATATTCTAGACATTTTTGGCTTCCTCTCTCTATCTACCCTTTTGCATTGGTTAACCTTGTCTAAGAAATAGTGTTAGTGTCACTGGCTTTATTTTCTGTCAATTTCCAATATTGGAATATTCTTTGGGTACTTATTTATACAAGTTAATTTAGAAAAACTGTACTTGCATGCAGAATCTTCTTTTCATCTTTATCTATTATTTAAACATTTTAACAAATATGCCTGAATTTATAATCAAAATATACATTAATCCCCTCAGAGTAATTCTTTGGGGAGGCCATTCACTATTTCTAAGGTGTCACTATTCAAACCATTTCTAGAACTTTTTTTTGGAACATTCTTTTAAATATCCTTGTGTCAAGTCTTCTACTTTTTAAACTTGTCTTGAATGCTGAGAAGTCAAAAAAAAGTTTGGAGCTACATCTAGTAAATCTAGTAGGTGACAGATCTGAGTAACTTCTCTTGCTAGAGAATAAGCCATTTGAGAGCAGGAACTAAATCTTATTTATCTTTGTACTTTCTCTTTTGCATAGTGGAACCTTGTATATATCACAAATGATTAATGGATTATCTATTAATTGAATCTCTTTTTGTTTTTTTTATATCAAAAGAATGCAATAAAGTGATGAGATTGTTTTTCTTGTATGGCTGCTCAACTGATTATGAAGGTAGTTCTTTTCCTTTTCTTTTTTAAGTTTACTGATACTTTTTTTATGTCAAAGTGATTTCCCAATATACCCCCAACCTCATTATACTCTCTACTAAGAACAGAAAACCATTAACCAAAATTAACAAAAGAACTAAGTCTGACAACCTGAGATAGTATACTCTCCCCACTTCACTACTGATCGGAAAGAATTGTGTTCCATCCTCTATTCTTCTGAGTCAAGAATTAGTCAGAGTTCAGCTGCCTTTTAGAGTAATTTCCATTTATGTTATTGTGGTCTTTGAGACTATTGCTCTCTTTACTTAACTCTGCATCAGTTTGTATGTCTTTCAATAATTTCAATAATTCTCTGAATATCTCATATTTATCTCTTATGGTACAATAATATTTTATCATGTTTTTGTTCAGGCACTCCCCAGTCAATAATTATCTCCTCTGTTACTGTTTTTTTTTTAGATTTTTATTCTTATTTTTTTATCCCCAGGATAAAAAGTGTTGCTGCAACACTTTATTATATATTCTAAGTGAGACTTTTCTTTCTGTCTTTGACTTTCTGGGAATTTGCACTCAGTGGTGATGAGACCACCAGGTCAAGCATATCAACAACTTGGTGACTTTCTGAAGGCAGTTCCAAGGGAGGATGTAGTAGGCTCATAGCATCCTAAAGCTGGAAGGAACATCATGAGCCATAGAGATCAGCTCCCTCAATTTACTGGTGAGGAAGCTAAGGCCTTGGAAGATTGAGTAATTTGTCCAAGGTAGTTATACATGTAGTAAGTCAGAATAAAGGCAATATAATTAGACTCAGTATACAGCCTCCCACAGTGAATTTTCTGAAGAATTAAAGCCACTATCATTGCTGTATATCCCACCTGGGAAGAGGTTTAAGTGCATGCTTTAGACAACTGTGAAAATTTGTGAGAACGTTGTCCAAAATGCGTTGCTGTTATTGTTATTGTTATTGTTGTTGTTCGCCCTTCCTTCTCAGAGAGGACCATGACATCAGGGAGGTGATGCTACGACATGCTAGTGAATTGGATTTAAGTGAGGCAGGACTGTGCAAGGTCACCAGCCTCACTTTCTCCTCCAGAACCACTGTTGTCTTAGTCTTTCCCAGAGAAAACTTTTTTCCTGTTAGCCTTAGGAAAATGTGGAATTCATTCCCTATCTCCTATCACTCTGGGAATTCTAGGACTAGGCAATTGACTGTGTAAAAACATGTCTTCCACATAGCATTTAAGTTTTGTGATCCTTTTTTTAATGTCCAACTGAGTTTCCACCAGGGGGGCAGCATCTTTGGTGTCTTGGTTTGTTTTTGCTTTCAAAAATCGAAAGAGATTTCCGCAAGCCCAGTGTGGAATGCGAGATTGGAAAGAGAACACCAGAAAAGAAACAAAACTTCAGAAATGCAGAATGGAGGAAGGAAGTAAAGAGAGGCTAAATGCATTCAGCTCCCCCAATTTTAACATAACCCGTCTCCCCACCAAGTGGAACCCAGAGACTGGAGGTTTTCCAGCCAAGGATCAATTGGCTCATTTCAATTTCAAAGAAAAGCAAACTGCCAGGAGTTGTCCTCAGCTTTGGAGTGATGTGAAATAGCCAGAATTCCCTTGTTTAGCTGCAAATTGTTTAAAAATGCAGGCATAGCAGGCCTCAGTGGTGGTTCCCCCAGACACAAATCATTGAACTTCCAACTGCTTAGTTTTCTTTACCATGTAAACCCGGCCTCAGTGGATAGAGAATGGACCTAGGGTCAAGAAGATCCGAGTTCACATTCTGCTTCTGATACAGTCTATGTGGCCTTGGACAAATCATGTTAATTCTCTGTGCCCCAAACAATTTGCCAAGGCTGTAAGTTTCAGCATAGGTGACAATCTGCAATGAGTGAAAAATAAAAAGCTTCCCCACATGGAAGCTCTCTACACCAATGAAATCAGAGGTACTGACCCCTACCTCTTCTTTAAAAACAAACAAACAAACAAACCAAAAGAAAAATCTCTAACTTGCCTTTCTGGCCTGTTTAGAATAATAATATGTCCTCCAGCCCACAAATAAGAGTAAAATGTCTCTCCTTTATTCCTCCTACTCCAAGGAAAGCAAAAGGGAAAAAATACGTCCCCCTCCCTTCTTCTTAATAGATGAACATGCAGAAAATCTCTTCTAAAAATTTGTGTGTACTGGATTTTACTGAATGAATAAACATTTATTAAGCTCTTACTGTATAACTAGTAACCTGGCCCCTTCCTATCTTTCTATGTTCTTACTCATTAAAAACACATGTGCATGAATACACATATACACTCACTATATATACACATATATCTACATACTCTATATATATATATACACTCTCTGTATATATATACTATATATATGCTATATGTATATATATATTGTACATATATAGTGTGTAATGAGTGTATGTGTGTGTATACATGCATATACTCTGTAATCTAGTGATCACCAGGCTTCCTTTCTGTTCCTTAAACTAGACACTTCCTCTCTAGATTCCAGGCATTTTCACTGGCTGTTCTCAGTGTCTCTCCCTCCTTATTTTCACATCCTGGCTTCCTTCAAGTCTCAGTTAAAATCCTACCTTCTTCAAATAGCCTTTCCCAATCTTGGGTAAGGCCTTCCCTCTATTAATTATCTCAAATTTCAGAAGATAGATAGATGATAGATAAGATAGATACTAAATATATGTGTATATTTGTGTGTATTTTATATATATATATATATATATATATATATATATATATATATATATATACCTTCTTTGCACATAGTTCTTTTCATGTTGTCTACCCCATTATTTCACCTTCCTTTGTATACCCAGAGCTTAGCACAGTGCCTGGAACATAGTAGGCATTTAATAAATGCTTGTTGACTATCTAACTGACTTAATAAATGCTTGTTCCTGACTGACTGACTCCCTCTACCAATGTAGATCAGAACCTGCTCTAGAATTTATGGACTTTTAGAGCAGGGGTGGGGGGTAGGGTTGTTCTGGGAAGGAAGGAAGGAAGGAAGGAAGGAAGGAAGGAAGGAAGGAAGGAAATATTTATTAAGCACCTGCTGTGTGCTAGGTACTGTGCTAAGCAGTTTACAAACATTTTCTCGCTTACTTCTTACAACAACCCTGGGATATAGGCACTATTATTATCTCCATTCTATAATTGAGAAAACCAAGATAAACAGGCATTAAGTAATTTGCCCAGGAACACACAGCTAGTAAGTATCTGAGACCAGATTTAAATTCAGGTCTTCCTGTCTATGTCACTTAGATGCACCTAAGAGGGGCAATGAAAGTTCAGTCAGCTTATTTAATAAGTCACACAATCAATACAGGTCAGGGGCAATGTTTGAACCCACCTTTCTTAAATTTTTTTTTTTAATTCAGAAACTGGCTTAAGCTGCCCTTAAAGGTTTATCGTTTTTCAGATAGTCAATGTCCAAGTGAGACCTGGGCTAATAAAGCATGGCCTGAACACAAGAAAATGTTTCAATCTAGAAGAAAATGTAAGAGCAAGCTCTGGGTGTAGCATGGGCTCAATGAGCAGATATTGAAACCAAGAAGGTGAACCCTAGCTTTTCTCTATGCTAGGGATCTCTGGGAAATAGAATAACTGGTCTTCAATGAATGCATAGAACTCTTATCTACCAGGCCTCAGATTCCAAGTGTCAAGGTGCCAGGAAGTGAGACATATTCAGGGCCCTCCCCAAGGAAAGCCAAAGTTGGTCTAGTTTTCCTGCTGATGAGAATTAAAAAAAAAAAAATAACTGCCTTCAAGATCTTGCCAGTAATCAAACTACAAGGGTGGAGTATTCTCTTAGCCAGCCCCAGGAAGTCCTCTATTCAAAGCTATTCATTAGATCAGGGCTGTACAAATAATTAGTTTTGCCTGAATTCATAGCCTTCTTAAGCTGGGAGCTGATGGGCCCAGGTGGGACTACCAGGCCAAGAGCAAAGGGAGCATTTCGGTCATTACTATAGAAACATGAGGGCTTTATTTATTTTATTTAAAAAGCACAGAACAGCTGAACCACTGTCCAGCAGACAATGGGATGGCGTCATAGACAAACCATCTGGGTGAATAAATAGTGGCCCCAAATGACTGGCGAAACCCAATGTGCTTCTTTGCTCAGTTGCAAATTCATATCGACAACTTGGAGAGGAACCACACAGCAAGACCCTCATAGGTCCAGAGCTCAGTTAGGGTTTGGGGGTGGATACCACTGACACAGCCAGACCCTCAGCAGATGTTTCCTGGGTTGAGCAGGGCTCTGTCACCTAAGGAAGGTTGAGGCCCCAGCATTTGGCAGCAGCAGAGGAGGAGAGAGGGCAGGTAGTTTGAACCATAGGCCTTACTAACTCTCCCTGAAAAAAAAAATATACCAGGATCTGAGACAATGAAAGAAAAAAGTTTCCAAAAGATTCTAAAAAAAACAAAAATAAAAGAAGCTATATGAAGATTGAATTTAACAGGCATTCATTTTGCACCTGCTATATACAAAGTACTTTGGAAGTTTGGAAATTGCATTAAAAAATGATTGATTTTCATCATAATGTTTTTCAGTAGAAAAATAATGATCCTGACAATGATCATTGGAAAGAAAGAAATAATAACAGCTAATAATGATAATAGGTAGTATTTATATAGTGTTCCAGGCACTGTGTTAAGCACTTTACAAGTATCTCATTTTGTCTTAACCTTTTTATTATTCCCATTTTATAGATGAGGTAACTGAGGCAAACAGAGATTAAATGATTTGCCCGAGGTCACACAGCTAGTGTCTGAGGACAGATTCGACCTCAGGTTTTCCTGACTGCAGGAAAGAACTCTATCCACTTCCTCATTGATAAACTATCAGTATCCTTCTTTTTCGTTATGCTTTGTAGATCATAGATTTAGGGCTAGAAGGAAATTTAGAGAAAATCCAGTCCAACCGCCTCACCTTACAGATGAAGAAACGACTCCCAAAGACAGAAAGTGATTTGCCAACATCCCATGGGTAGCAAACGCCAGAGGTAGAATTTGAGTCCAGATTTCTGGTCCCTATATAGAGTGCTGTTTCTGCACTGCCTGTGAACCCATCTTTCAAACTTCACCTCAAGCCCCTCTGCTTCCAAGTTTTCTCCAACTGTTGAGAACTATCTTGGAGACATTATCTCTTCTCCAAATCCCCGTACCATTTAGAGTCTATAGTCCATTCTGAGGTAAAATGTGTATATTGTATAAATGTATAATAGTATAAATAGTATAAACTGCATCCTATGTGCATAACTAAATTATAAACTGTAGGGCAAGTGGAGGCAAAAAAAGTCTTAATTTTTTCTCCTTAGATTAGTATTCTCCCAAATTCAACAGAATAAATATTCAATAGATAGTTATTTAATTAAATTGAAACAAACTATGAAATGCTAAATTAAAGCCTAGAAATGTAGCATAGTCTCAAGAGTCCTGGTTTTGGGGTCAGATGGCCTCATTTTGAATTATGTCACCAGTTACTGTGTAACCTACAACAAGCCACTAATACCTTTGAGCTTCTCTTTCCCCTAACCAGAACTGCAAAGTGGACAGCATACTGGGCTTGGAGCAGAGGTGTTCTGGTAAATGTTTAACAACTGACTTTCTGGGGAAAAAATTGTACTCGTGACACACTTTTAATCCACATTATTTACATTCTCTTCATCAGTTTGTTACTTCTAGATAATGAACAGAATGATAAGTCAAACCCTGAGTTGTAGCATTTGCCAATTTTTGAGATATAAATGCTCACACAGGGCAGCTAGGTGGCACAGTGGGTAGAACACTGGGCCTGGAGTCAGGAAGACCAGAGTTCAAATCTGGCCTGAGACACTTACTAGCTATGTATCCCTGGGCAAGTCACTTAATCCTGTTTGCCTCAGTTTCCTCATCTATAAAATGATCCGGAGAAGGAAATGGCAAACCACTCCAGTATCTCTGCCAAGAAAACCCCAAGTGGGGTCATGAAGAGTCAGACAGGCTGAAAACAACTAAACAGCAACAACAAATGCTCACACTGAAAATTTAACAATTGGCTCTCAAGGGCCAGTAAGGAGCTTGCTCCAGCACCCACCTGGCTTAAAGGTGGGAAAACCTGGACTTAAATGCTGCCTTCAGGTACTCCTTAGCTATGGGAGCCTAAGCAGGTCATTAACTCTCTGCTTGCCTTAGTTTCTTCATCTGTAAAATGAAGGGTTGGGCTTAATGGCCTTTTAAAGTTCCTTCCAAACCTAAATCAATTATCCCTTATAAAATAAAGGAAATAATATTTACACTGAAAATCTCCCACTGTTATTTTTTATAAAATATAAAGCACTATATAGAAATATAAGCTAGGAAGGCTTTTATTACTAACATCTCTTTGTGAAAATAAAGTCCTAGCATTCATTCCTTTTCTCACTGACTCACTAAATAAATATTTATTGACTTCCTACCACATGTAAGATACTGCATTGGAAACTGTGAGGGGGTGGCAATAATCATAATACACACTCCCTGTCCTCAAGCAGTTTACAACGAAATGGGGATAATGACATTGTACTGAAATTTATTACCACACAACTTGACCACATAAATTATAACAGGACCCCAGAAAAAAGTGCTATCCCTTTTCATTGGTGACATCGGGGAAGGCTTTATGGAAGAGGCAGCATTCCAGCTGGCCCTTGAAAAATGGGTGGAATTTAAACAGATGGAGACTAAAGTAGGAAGACATTAAAGAGATAAAAAGAATAAACAAAAATAGGCAAGTATGGGCTGTATGGGAGTACTAGCAGACTTGTACAAGATAAAGCTAGAAAAGTAAAAGTAAAATAGGGGCAGATCAAGACAAGTATTAGGATAAGGACCCTGCATTTAGAAAGACTGTAACAGGAGCAGTGGTGAGCAAGTGACTTAGACTAGATTAGCTTGAGAGTAGTGGCAGAGAGATCATTTAAGAGGCTGTGTGATCCACAATGAAGCCATCAAGGTCTGAACTAAACAGTGGTGACAGTAGGAATGGGGAGGAACGAATGGAAGAAAGAGACCTTAGGGAGGGAATATCAGCAGGGGCCGGATCGCATTAAAACTGTGTGGTTTCCCAAGGGCCTGAGAACAATACTTTGAACACAGAAGCTGTTTAATTGGAATGAATTGTTGAATATCTTTATGACAGATTGGACATGGAGGATGAATGCAAGGGAGGAGGAAGAGATTTACTATCCCCTCCCCCTTCCCATCCTGCAAAGTTAACAGCTTTGGCAACTGGGAGAACAGCGATGCCATTTCTAGAAATAGAGGAATCGTATGATTAAAGGCATAAAATAGAAGTAATCTTGAAGGTCACCCGTTAATTTTATAAATCAGGAGACTAAGACCCAGGGGAGTTATGATGTTCCCAAGACCATTCAGTTAGTGAGTGGCTGAGTCTAATTTAAACATAGTACAATAATCTTTATACCACATTACCATGCTTCTCTAGTCTTACAGGATTGGTTTGCAGAAAATTATTGAGCTACATTTTGGACATATTGAGTTCGAGGGATCACCAAGTTATTCAGATGATATCTGCCAGGCAGTTGGGAATAAAGGACTAAATCTAGAGAGAAAAATTTAAGCCTGCAAATAAAAATTAAAGATCCAGCTTCATGGAGATGATAGTTTAAAGCCACAGGAACTTAAGGAGAGGGGATAGAGAATCTAACAAATCTGATCTACTATAGCATTGTGACAAAAATCCTGGGTGGATCAAAGAGAAGTAACTAGTGTGATGTCCCTGGAATTGAACAAGTCTTTTTATTCTTTTCTGCATGACATCACAATGGATGTGCTAGATTAAGGTGGTTTTGACCATACAAGTGCTAAGTAAATAGAGCCAGATTCTCCCCCCTTCATTCTAGCGGCTCAGATGTTCAGGTATCTCTTGGGGGGAGTAAGAAGTCATAAACTCAAATGCACTAGACCAGGGGCAGGAGGAGGTGGGTTGCATTTTTTTGATGCTATGCATCAAGACAACTTCAAATGACTAACTTTTCATGTCCTTCAAAATACTACAGCATTCTATCTCTGCCCCAATTTTCTCATACTTTAACACTGCAAGAATGCAATGTCTCTTCCCACTCCAAAAGAAAGAGTGAGTCATTTTCTGCCCCAATGCCATTATTAGAAGACTTTATTATTGTGAGGTCTGTTGCTCTTATCTCAAGGACAGTTTCTAAGAACTGGTTGGTCTGGTTTATAGATAAACAGGGTGAATACTGAATTAGGGACCCCCAACTCCAAACTAGTAAGTAGTATTTACATATGTCCCCCTAAGATATATGTGTGTGTGTACACGTACAGTAAATGGAATTTCCATTTTTCTTTCTTTTCAGGTCACCATTCTAGGAAAGATTTGGGGCAACACTAAAGAATACACAGTGGTTTCTGTCTCTCGTGGTTCTGGGGAGATAAAGGATGGTTGCACAGATAAATAAACAGGCAAACACAGTATAACCACAGATACTTGCTTTTGATGCTTCTCTTCAAAAAATTTCCACTTGTTACTCATTGCTTATTGGTTCCATTTATCTCTTGCTAGTCCTTAGCAAAGGCAACTGACCCACATTCTCACCTAGTACACAGATCAAATTGTCTTAGAGGTTCAATAGTGCTCATTTCACTATTCTTTCCCTTTTTTTCTCTTTCTGTATCTTCACATTTCTCATTTCCCTGGGTAGGTGAATAGCAAAACAGCATGAAATATTCTGCTCCCAGTCCCATTTTGAAGGGTTAGTGGTGGAACTGACAGTGTTACTGGTTGCTTAGCACCAAAAAGGTACGTGTGATTTGGTATTGTGGGCCCTCATTTTACAGAAGTGAAAATGAAGGCCAAAAGAAATGATAAAGACCTTGACCAAAGCTGCTTTCCAAACCTGGGCCATAACTCCTTTCACCTCCAGGAAAACAGGTAATGGGAGGCAATCAATAAAACTCTCTTCTTTTCATGTTCAACTTCAATTGGCCATGTTTTTCATCTACTTTGGTGATTCATGAATCAAAAAGCATGAAGAATATGGAGCTGAGTCACAGATGAACAACTGAATATGATTATAGGGCCAGGGGAAAAGGTTAGAGTAGAATTCAGGTGATTGGGTCTGGAGAAAAGAATACAGGCAGGGCAAGCTCAATAATCCTCCTCATATTCATGAAGGCTTATTGGGTGGCATATGAAGTCAGTTATTCAGCATCTTCATGGAGGAAATTGCCAAAGGATATCCCATGAGCATCTCAAACTCAACAGGTCTGAAACAGAGTTTGTTATCTGTCCCACCCCTAAACACTCCATTTTTTCTCACTTCCATATTTTTATCAATGGCACCCTTAACTTTCCAGACAGCCAATTTCAAAAGCTATGAGTTATATGCCTCCTCATTCTCCTTTCCTTCTGATATCCTAGGCATGCATAACCACAGGGTAGATATGTTGACACATAATGAGAAAGTGTTTCCATTGAGACATCCCCTTCCCCACAGTACAAAGACCAAAGGGAATGTTCCCCCATGTTGTGCAGTATGCCCAACCTACCTGCTATGCACACCCATGCTCCATATCCAATCATTTGTCAAATCTTGTTAATTTTGCCCTGACAACAACTCTTGTATCAATCTTGTAACTTGCAACAGTCTTCTCCATGGTCTTACATGACTCCTGTCTCTCCCCACCCTAATATATCCTCATGAATCTGCCAACTTTGTAAGCATATACCTGACCATGCAAATGCCCTGCTCAGACCTTTCAGTGACTCCCTTTTGCCTCTCTAACAAACTGAAATGCTCTTTGATATTCAAAGTGTTGTGCACTCTGACACTAATCCCTGTGTCTCTTTCTGTTTCTGTCTCTTTGTCTCTCCGTCTCCCTATCTCTGTCTCTCTCTGTCTCTCTGTCTGTCTCTCTTGTCTCTTTCTGTGTCTCTGTCTCTGTCTCTCTATCTCTCTTTGTCTCTCTGCCTGTCTCTCTTTATCTCTTTCTGTGTCTCTGTCTCTGTCCCTCTCCCTCTCTCTTTGTCACTTCAATCCCCCAGCACAACCTCTACATTCCATTGCTCTCCCTTGTGAATGTCATTTTGTTTCCTACCTCTGACCCTTTGCATTGACTCTCCCTCATGTCTGGAATGTTCTTTTTTCCTAACTCCACCTTTTAGAATTCCAACTCGATTCCAAACCTAGATCAAAGGCTACCCTCTGTGTAAGATCTTTACTGATCTGAACACTTGTAGGTGTTCTTCCTCCATCAAAATTACTTTGCATCTACTTTGTATATATTTTGTACATATATTATCTCTGGGCATGTTGTTTTCCATGTGTGCAGCACCTCTTTCTGAACTATTCTGAGGTAGCCAGATGATGCAGTAAATAGAGCACTTGGTCTGGAGTTCAGAAGACATGAGTTCAAACTTGACATCAGGTACTTACTATCTATATGACCCTGGGTCACTTAAACCTTTGTTCCCTTCAATTTCCTCAACTGTAAAATGGGAGTAGTAATAGCACCTAACTCCCAAGGTTGTTGTGAGGATCAAATAAGATAATATTTGTAAAATCACTTAACACAGTGTCTGGCACATAGTAGGGACCATAGAAATGCTTATTCTCTTCCCTTCATCTCTTTTTCTCCCAATTCCAACATGTAGGTAGGATACCCAGAAATTGATAAATACATCTCACCTCAGCATTGTAGGGGTAACTCTGAGGAGATAGAGATTTATAATACTCATGAATCCTCATCCAATGTGCCTCCCAATATAAATTAACCAGCTAATATCCGCCCAATATCAATAGATCAGTTGGTATCAATTAGCATTTGCAAAGGAGTAAATTACTGAGAAAGGATAGCAAGAATAGAAATTACAAAAAAAAAATTTCCCCAAACTGGAAGGTGCACCCTCCTCTCTGCACGTACTCTGACCATGTAGACTTAGCTTAAAGTGGTTGGCACAAAACAAAACACTTTCTTCCCCTCCTACCACTCACCCCTTCCCCAGGTAGAGAGATACTTCTTAGACCTGGAAGTCCTTTTTGCCCTTCTCAGATGCCCCATCAAGTTCACTTCTCGATTTGGCTTAGCTGATAGATGAACTAGTTGCTCCTTTGCTCAATTGTCTTGGCTGTTGGGTTGATTCAACACTGGGATAAGTCAAGCAGGTCACTCACGAGGCTTTGCTGGCTTCTGGTCAGTCTCCACTACTGTTGCCCCTGACTAACACTGGTAAGTAGGTAAGATCTCAGATGACTTTGGTGGCTCTCTCAGTCTCATGGGTCACTGTGGTACATCAATCTCGCAATACTCATTCAGCTATGAAGAGGAAAGAATAAATTCAAAGGAGCCAAAAGAAACAGGGATGCCATGCATTCATGAACACACAGTGGCCAGGTAAGAAATACACCAGTCTATGCTTCCCCAACCCTGAGGAATACAGCAAACTTCCCCACTCAAAAACTCTCTGAGAAGGGAGTTATCATCATCCTCTTAAATCATTTGTATGCATATTCAGATTTGGTTCAGCAACCAAATAAAAGGCTTATTGTCACCATGCAGTAAACTGACAGGAAATAGTCAGAGGATATCTTTGCAGGCTCTGCAATGGGGGAAGGGGAGAGGAGGGCTCCTCCATTACATATGCCCAGAGGTAAGCTCATCATGCCTCCATATAGATTGGAATCAGGCAGGACAATTGTGCATGTTCTAAGGTCTGTGCATTCATTGGCCAACCTCCTCTTTACAAATGACTTTTTTACCTTTATTTTGGATTTTTTCTTCTTCTTCTCTGTAATATCAATGTCTAAGACAAGGCCTAGCATGTAATAGATGTGTAATGAATGTTTGTTGAATTTAAAAGAACTTTCTGGTGAAAATTGTTAATAAGTATTGGACTAGGTTATCAAAGAATTCCATAGCCCAGCCCATCCTGGAGATGCTCATTGTCCTCCCTGACTCTAGTGTATCCCCTCCTCAACCTACCCTCCATCCTTTTGGGCCTTGCTGTCTTTGCTGTCCCCTTAGGGTTTCTGGGATTTTCCATCCATCCTAGAGGTGAACTTTCTTTGATATATTGTCTTCTCCAATTGAGCTCCTCAGGAGCAGGGGCTATCTGCCTTTTCCTGTTTGTATCCTTAGCACTTAATTCAATGCATGACATATAGCAAGCACTTAATAAGTGCTTCATTCATTTATTCATTCATTCACATAGACTGTAAGTACATCAAAGTCAAGAACTATTTCAATGTTGTATTCCCAGTGCTTGCATCAGCCCCCAGCACAAATGGGTGTTTAAATGCTTTTTTGGTTGGTTGATTGACTGATTGGTTGACTAATTGATAAGAGGGATTGTTAGTTTTGTTTCTAAACAGATAATCATAGTAATAAATGACTTTTCAAGGTACGTTCCAACTTATTGATGCTATACAGATGTATTCAAACAGACAATGGCAAATGTAGATTACATCTATAAGTATAAATGGGAATCATGACATGTATTACATCCACACACACACATTATATGTTCATAGATATGTATATGTCAGGGGGTTGGTGTGAGAAATGTCTAATAAAAAGGAGTATAAAGTAGATGCTAAATATGTCATATGAGTAATGAAGAAATGGATAATAATAGCTTGATGTGTTAATATATACACCAAGGGGTCAAGATCCTTTCTTGCATCTCAGAGTCTCAGTGTTTGTAGAAGTGCTGGCAATGTTTCTGCATTTCTGTGGTATTCAGAGCCCTTTCCCAGGGGTTATAGAGGAGAGATGCATCAGCTGAGGGGGATGGAAAGGGGAATCATATCATTCTTCCCTTGCAAAAGGAAGTCACTATATATATACATATATATATATATATATATATGAATTTAATCTTACCAGTTGCCTCTAGAAACACTATAGCATACAGAAAAGAGACCTTGATCTATCAATGTCAATCAGTAAGCATTTATTGATCACCTACTATGTAACATGCACTGTACTAAGGAACTAAGGATGCAAGGACAAATAATGAAACAGTCTCTACTTACAAGGGAACCTGGCCTTGAATCCAAGCTCTGTCATTTAATTCCTCTATGAAGGAGAAGTACCTTAATCTCCCTGGGACTCCATTTCTTCATCTGTAAAATCAAAGTATTGAGCTAGTTAATTTCCAGGGTACTTTCCAGCTCTACATACTTTAAGTGCCATGTTGGCACTTTGTTCCATTTTTGCTGAAATTGAGGTTTGCCCCAAAATAAATATTTTTGAGGTTCCAGTTCAATTTCCAAACATAAGACTAGGTCCAAGCTCATTTTTTGGTCTGTTTCATAAGAATTTCCACAGTAATAAACAATCATTGGTTTCTATTAAACAATGAAGCATTGTGGTATAGTGGAAAGATAACTAACTTTAAATCAAGAAATCTGGGTTTGCATCCCAGCTCTGTGTGGTCATAGGCAAGTCATTCAACATCTCTAACCATTGCTCCAACTAACATCTTCATCTATAAAGTAAGGGTAATGAAACTTAAATTACTTATCTCAAAGGATTACTATGAGTAGTACTTTTATAAGCTTTAAAGGGATATATAAATGTGATTATTACACTTGCAGATATAAAACTAAAGACTAAACAATGTCTTGCCATGGAAGAATAATTGGAAAAATACTTTTAGGTCATGTTTATAGTTACACTTTCATAAGGTTTTTTGTTTGTTTTTATATTAAGGTATTTGGATTTCTTTCTTGACCATGATTAAATGATAGTTTAATTTTATGATAGACCTCCAAAGGCCATCTCAGCTAAGTGGTTCAGTAGATAGAGCTCTAGGCCTGAAATCACAAAGATGAGTTCAAATCCAGCCTTAGACACTTACTGTGTGTGACCCTTCATCATTTAGCTTCTGTCTGACTTGATTTCCTCAAATGTAAAATGGAGATAATAATAGCATTTACCTCACAGAGTTGGTGTAAGGATGAAATGGGATAATAATTATAAAGTGTTTAGTTCCAGACACATAGTAGCTGTTTAATAAATGATTATTCCCTTCTCCTACATAATGGACCTTCAAAGGTGCAGGGAGCAGCCCACCTATGCTTCTTCATCCTGGATGACTCTAGTTCATGTTTTCCTGTATATCCTTTATAGGGGGTATGCCCAACATGTGTGGAGCCTTTATCTAAAACTTTCAATGTGATCTTTCCATCAGTTATCCCTTGTTCTTGCTATGTAACTGCACCTCTTCCTTTTCTAATCATGAATCTCTCTAATGAAATGATTGGTGCCATGCCTCATAAACAACTCTTCCTTGCTAATTGTGCTACCACCTCTTCATGCCCACCTGGTGCCTCTTCATTACCCTTTGGATCAATTCTGTATGGCATTCCACAATGTGTGGCCATATCATATCACCAAAAGTATATTGATGTTTAAAAGATGGGTCTTTGATGCAGGGACAAGGTTGTATTTATTAAAAGCACATGTGATTTCCAAAGTACAACCCATACTACTTTATTCCTCTTATTCAGTTTAACGGCTAAATGGTGATATATGTGAATTTACACAAGGCTGTCTAAATTTACATCATTTTACCTTTCACACTGGGGTCCTAGATCCAGTCAACATTCCCTTAATCCAGCAATGAACAGCAACAAGTACTTATTAAGGGCCTTCTTTGTATAGGCATTGTACTAGGTGTTAGCAAGCACAGAGATAAAAAGAAAAAATGTTCCCTATCCTCAAAGGGCTCACATTCTCACAATTCCGAAAGACTCATGATGGAAAATGCTATTCACATCCAGAGAAAGAACTTTGGAGACTGAATGCAGATCAAGGTGTACTATTTTCTATCTTTTTGTTGTTGCTGTTTCTTCTTTCTCCTGATTTTTCTCTTTGGTTCTAATTCTTCTTAACAGCATGACTGTTATGAAAATATGTTTAATATGATTTTACATGTATAGCCTATATTAAATTGCATACCATCTTGGGGAGGGGTGAGCAGAGGGAGGGAGAGAAAATTTAGAGCTCAAAGTCTTATAGAAGTGAATGTTGAAAACTAAAAGCAAATAAATAAACAAAAGTAAAAAACAAAACAAAACAAAAGAAACCTTAGTTCATGAACTTCCTAGTTTTTTTCCCTGCCCAGAATGTCAATTATACATATACATATGCATGTGTGTGTGAGTGTGTGTGAGTGCGCATGTGTGTGTACATATGTATATTTGTATATGTGTGTGTGTTTATATAGATACATATATGTATCTATATAAAAACCCTAAAATCTATTCTTAGCTAATGTCTCCTTTTTCTCTTAGTAGGCATCATCTATAAGTTGAGTTACTTCCAAGTTAATGATAAGGAATTTCCAATTGAATATAAGATTTTTTCCTGATTGATATCCCACCTCCAGTTACAATGCAAAGGACTACACACTTACACCCACACCCACATGTACACTCACAAGTATTCAATTTAGAGTAGCCAACCAGGGAACTGATTTTGCAGCAAACCTGTCAATAGGCAAAGTGCTGTTAGTAATTCAGCACTTTTTATTAGCACAGATATTTCAGCATTCTAGGCCAAGTACCAGTGGCAGGGATCATAGGCAAGAATAGTTCCTTGCAGATAGAAGGTTTATAAGAGGACTGGACCATGCTGGCCCAAGTGCCTAGGCCTCCTCGAGCTGGTAAGGTAGAATTTGGAATCTAATTTGGCATTCTTAGGAAAGATTGTCTTTTGTAGTGTGTGTGTGTCTATGTAGGTTTATGAGTCTATAATCTATATGTACGTAGTATTAACATATGCTGCCAACACAGGTAATCTACATTTGCCTACATATTGAGACATAAGCCTGAAGTTGTGAAATCTAGGCCCAAATAAAAACGATAGCAATAGATCATTGTGCCTTGTATCTGGATGAAGTCATAGATTCTAAGAGCTTTTGGAAGAGACCTCAGAGGCTATCTAATCCATCTTGTACCTAAATAAAAATTCCTTCTATAAGTGAGCAAAATAATGAATGAATGAAAACACATTTGTCAAATGCTTACTATGTCCCAAGCATTATGCTAAACCCTAGGGAAGCAAATGAGATCAAAGGAACATGGTCGTTGCCTACAAGGAGCATGTATTCTTGTGGGGGAAAATAACACATAAAGGGGAAGATAGGAAGGCTGGTGAGGAGTTACCAGAAAACAGAGTGATGGCCGGGTTCTGAACAGTAGAAGGTTCAAACTCATCTGAGAGAAATTGCAATGGAAAGGGGATGAGGAAGATGGCCAGAGTATAGGAGGTATGGTTTGAAAATGGACAGCAAGTGATATGGTGGCCTAGTTCTGAGCAAGATGACAGGTGCTCATTTAGTCTTTGCTTAAACCCCTACAGAAATGGGGAACTAAGCACCCCCCCCAATATAGGTCATTTCACTTTTTAATATCTCTAATTATTGAGGTATATGGGGCATTCAAGAAAAACTAACATCTCTGGTATGAAGGCTTGCCAAGCTCTTTTCAGGGCTGCTCATCCACCTTTGGTATCTACCTGGCACTCAACTCTAACCTATGACTCCAAGAAGATATAGATATAGCATGTGCACTGGCCACACCCCAGTAAACCATCTGGGCAGAGGAGCTAAACTAAGTTGAGGGTAACTGATGGAACTCAAACCCATCAGTGAGTTAGGGAAATATCTACCCCAAGCATGTGAAGACTTTCACCAGTGGAGTGGTAGATGAGAACAATTTGTTCCAACAGCTATGCAACATTTAGAGTTTGGTTAGACAATGAAGACACTAAGGTCATCCACTGCATCCTGGGCCATAACCAGTCATCTTTACTTTTGTCTTTCCACTGGACTTTGATAATTCTGGAAGACAGAGTGAGAATGATGCTTTTGTACAACTCTGCTTCACTTAAATCCAACTCACACACAAGTCAAGACATCACTCTGTGATGTCATTGGTCCTATTTGAAAACGAAAGAGAGACAACATCTCTAATTGTTAGCAAGTTTTTTTTTTCCTTTCATCAAGCTGAGATTTGTCTCCACAATTTCCAGTCATTGCTCCTAGCTCTTCTCTCTGGGGCCAAGCAGGATACATTGAATCCCTCTCACAAATGATGACCCTTCAAATACTTGAAGACAGTTATCACATCACCACAAAATTTTCTCTTTTCCAGACTAACCTGATCTTTATAAGATATTAATTCAAGGTCCTTTGCCATCCTGGTTGACTTCCTCTGGACCCTGAGTAATTGACATCAGCCTAATGGGATTTACCTGCATGAGAACATTACTAACATCCCCCTCTCCTTTCCATTTAATTTTGATTTGGTCTTCATACATTCATTTAATAAATATTCATGGAGCATCTACTATGTGCCAAGCACTCTAATAATTTACATTTGTATGGCATTTTAATAGTAACTGGCATTTCTACAGTGCTTTACAAAGCACTTTCATCAAAACAACCCTGTGAATTTCGCAAGAATTATCTGCATTTATAGTGGAGGAAACTAAGACTCAGGAACTCTCAGTGACTTGCCCAAGGTTACCTATTGAATGTCAGAACCATAATTGAAACCCAGCTCTCCTGACTTCTGACTCCTAGCAAGTGACCTCTCCTCTACTCCCATTATGCTCTGTGACTTGAAAATGTTTTCATGTTCATTAACTCATTTGAATCTGAATAAAAAAAACCCTGAAGTGGAGGCAAGGTAGGTACTATTGTCCTGGTTTTCAAAAATAGGAGGATTTTCAAAAATAGGAGGAAAGGGAAGCTCTCAACGATTAAGTGGCATGACCAGCATATGGTGAAACCATGAATTAAACCCAGATCTTATGCTCTTTACATTGCACTGCTCCCCAGTAGCGGTGCTCTTTTCAATGTGTAAGAACGTCTGTGATTTTGCCAGTGTGGATATTCACTCCACTGACATAAATTTCAACTTCTCTATATCTAGGTTGACAGTTCTTATGAGTTAAAATGACCAAAATTCAACACTTGACTGACTTCCTGGGGAAAAGCATCTCTGAGCTTAACTAGACTATTGCTTGGACAAAACACTGTCCCTAGGTCCAAATCTGTGCCATTTGGTGGGATCTGTTAAAGCTTTTACTCCATTGGCACCCCTTAGTTACACCACCTTTCCCAAGTAGAAGCACTGGGATAGGAATGTAGAAGAGGCTCAGAAATTAAGGGATTGACCTGATATTTACAGAGCACTTGATAGTTTCCAAAAAAAGGCTTTCATAACTCATTTGTTTCTCAAAACCGTAAAGGAGGATTTCCTGGGGATCTGATTCTTCAGCTCATGGTGAAGTGGAGAACACAGGCAGGTCATGATCTGGCAAAGAAGATCAGTTTCAGCAACTAACCTAGACAGTTCCAAATAAAACTTCCACTCTGAAGCCATGGTTTTGGTGTGGCTACTGATTACTGAAAGTAGCAATGTAGTTGCTCAGAATTTCACAATAGAGCAACAAGCAGGGTGTGATCATTCCAACCAAAGAGAAGTAGAGAAACTGAGGAAATCACTTGAATATTTCTAACAAACCTGTGTGGACAGACACAACCTCAAGTGGGGAGCGGGCAAAGGCAATAAGGGCGATTTGGAAACGGAAAAGGCTTTGGGATCAATTTCCGTTTTTCAGGTGGAATAGAATATTTTGCAATTGAATAATCTAAAAACATTTTACAGATTTGGTCTAGGACAACATTTTGTTTCTAGGCAAGTAAAAAACAAATGGGTGGCCATTGCATTATTGTAGGTAAGAGGGGGAAATATTACACAGACACTTTAGATATTATTTTCCAGAGACTCTGAGCCTTTAAAGTCAGAAAATCTTAAATCTTGGTAAAGGGAATGCTCTGGAGAGATTATAGTAAAAGCTGAGGGTCTGTTGGAGCTAAAAGACAGAGACATTGAAATGTAAAGATGAAGGCCTTCAGATGCAAAATAGACATTCTCAATTCTATAAAAAGTCTGAGACTTGAAGAGTTCAATTACATATGAAGAGGTCAGTGAGACAAGGAACTTGCCTCCAGAACATTGATTGCTTTCATCCTTAGAAGCCCATTTATTAAAGATCCCCAAAACATAATGGGAAGGGAAATTGATTGAATTAGAACGGTCATCCTAAAACAAGGTGGAGTACCACACTAAAGGAAGATTTGAGCCAGAGTACTTAAGATCTTATCTATCTCTCAATCTATGGATGTATATTTATTCAGCACCCTTCACCTGCCCTCTCAAGTTCATTGTGGCTGGTGGGGGATGACAATTCAATTCAACATGAATTTTTAAACACCTACTGTGCTGGAGAAATTGTGCTGGGAACTAGGGACCAGTGTTAAAAATAAAGCTTTCCCTGCTTTCAAAAAGAGTACATTCTATTGTACCTTTGTTGGTGAGATTAGGGAGAGGGGGGAGGGAGGGAGAAAAACAACATACACACAGATAATTAAGCACAAAATTATACAAAGTAAATACAAAGCAATTTGGCAGGGGAGGCAAAGTGCTAACAACTAGAAGTGAGAGGGGTGGGGAATCAGGAAAGGTCTCATGTAGAAGTGGTTCTTGAGTTGAGACTTCAAGGGAGCCATGGATTCCAAGACAGAGGTTAGAAAACAGAATGTCTGAGGCTTGTTAAAAAGTAAAGAGATCAGAGACAGAAATCAGTGTATGAAGAAGACTAGTTTCTTGATATTTCACATTGCTTCCCAAAATAATGTGAAATAAGTCTGAAAAATGGTTGGGAGCCAGATTTTTAAAGAGTTATGTGTGTCAAATAGAATCATTTTGTAATTTGTCCTAGAGATACTAGGGAGCTACAAAAATCTTTATTTGTTGATTTCATTTATCTGTTGTTTGTTTATTCACTTATGTGTGTGTTTATTCGTTTGCTTATCCATTCATTTATTGTTTGTTTGCTAATTCCTTTATTCTTCATTTGTTTATCTGTTTGTGTATTCATTCATTTATTTATTTATTTTGGCTGGCGTTGATGAGGACGGGGTGTGGCAAAATCAGAGCTGAGTTTCTAGACCATTAACTTGACCACACTCTGAAAGAGGGATTAGAGAAGGTAGAAAGTAAAGGCCATTTAAGAGGCTGCTGCAACACTGAAGTGAGGAGGACCTGAGTTAGAGTGGTGACTGGAGAGAAAGGGACAGATGTGAAAGGTATTGTGGATGTAGAATCACCTAGACTTGGCAGCTGTTTAGATGCGAATTGTTTTAATTCTACGGACCTATTATACTCCACTCAATTACTAGGCTTTGAATATATTTCTTTATAGGGCCTCCTCATGAGTCAGAGTTCACATCATGTTGGTGGAGCATGAGTCCACATTAATGAAATCATGCATGATCCCAAGCACTGAGCTAAGTCCAACAGATAATAAAGTGAATTCTTAAATACTCACCAAAATTCTAGAACCTTCTCAGCTGGCCTCAGATCCATGTCGTTTTGATCACAGTAGTTCACAAAAAGATGCTGCCATAGGGTGTTAATGGAGTCACTGTTGGAGTGACCCCTAGTCCTAACACCCTTGTGGACACACAGATGTACATCCTCACCATTAAAGACACAGAAATTAGAAAAAGTTCTTCCTTAGTAAAAGCCAAGGAGGAAAGATGGAAAGCTAAGAACACCTAACTATATTTAAGACAAAATCAGATGATGATTATATGCTGTGTACAGGTCCATAGAGCAGATAGGCGAATAGTGAACAGAACACTGGCCTAGAATCAGGAAGAGTTCAAATCTAGCCTCAGGTATTTGCTAGCTCCGTGACCTTGGGCAAGTCATTTAATATCTGTTTGTCTCAGTTTCCTCATCTGCAAAATGGGGATAATAATAGCACCTACCTTCCAGAGATGAGAAAACACAGGTTCTACTGGGTTGTAGTTATTATCAGACAGAAGATGAAGGTACTCTTGGCAACCTGACAGCTATCCATTTGTAGGGATCAAATGAGATAATATAAATATATATATAAATGCTAGTTATTATTATCATAATCCATGTAGTGATGCTATCCTGTTCCTGCATTGCCCCCAGATGGCTGCCAGGTTAATGGGGGTACCTTCATCTTCTGCCCGACATTATCCACAACCCAGTAGAACCTAGGTGTTCAACTCCTCGGCCTAAGTTTATCTTGCTGAAAGTGGCCAGAAGTTTCTTTTTCTTTCTGTTTTTCCCCATGATCTTACTAATACTGCCTGACGCAATGGAAACATTTGTCCCCTCATGTCATGCCACAGGCCAGGAAAGCCAATGAAAGAATTCCCTTCATGTGGAAGAACCAAAGAGTCAGGGGAAGAATTAAGATGTCCTCACACCACAACAAACTTCCTATGTCCATTGAACTGTATTATCTGTAGGATTTAGTTCATTACTCCAGATTATGCATGATTTCATTAGTGTGGATTTTGTGACATTTAAGGACTGTGAAAGCTTGAGCCAGTCAACCAGGTAAACTGTAGAAATTTCCTTAGAGAGCACCAAATTTGGGATCAAAAAACTTGGGATCAGTTTCTAGCTCTGTCATTTGTTAGCTGCATTAGTTTGGGTAAGCCACTTAAGTGATGCTTAGTTTTCTCATCTATCAAATGAGGATAATAATATTTCCAGTATATAGCTCATGGGATTATTGTGAGAAAATTATTTTCTAAATCACAATGATGTATATATATATATATATAAAGAGAGAGAGATGCATATAACCATTGTGTGTGTGTGTGTGTGTGTGTAGTAAGTGAGCCACAATGGATGAGGTGCTGAATTTGGAATCAAGAAAACCTGGGTTTAAATCTTAACTCTTCCATTTAAATGTTGCAAGACCACAACTGAATTCCTAACCTCTTTTGAGATTTAGGCAATTCTCTAAGATATCACTACCAAAATAAATTATGATCTGTATTGGGGAGTCAAGAAAATCAAAGATTCTTGATGTGTATATGTGTGTAGACAGACAGACAGACAGACAGACAGACAGACAGACAGACAGACAGACAGACAGATAGATAGATAGATAGATAGATAGATAGATAGATAGATAGATAAGGATAAAGAGGAAATAATCAATTAGACCCAAAATTAGTCTGGGAAGGACCTTAAAGAATTTAGGTTTGGTCTAATGGAAACCAGGCAGCTGCCCTGATAAGAAGTTACTTTTTTTTTCTTCCCATTTCCTTGTTTCAGATCTTATGGTTTTTCTGTGGATGAGTTGAAGTGTGGTTTGTATCTCACACTCACAGCTCTGTTGGAGCCAAGGGAGCAAATGTCCATTTGGGTCCAGAGAATGAGACTGATAAGGGGGAATAGCAAGGGCCCATGATTATATAACTCCTTCAGTTAATCAATAAGCATTTATTACACACCAGCTATGTAACAGGCATTGTGCTAAGTGCTAGACCATGAGGAAGATTTATTTGGGGTGGCATAGTCCCCTAAAATCCATCATTCCTACTTTAAGACCCATTTATGTGGAGTTTGATTTCTTTCTCTTTTCCCACCCAAATCATTATATGCATGACCAGAATGATAGAGGTGGTGTATATTGGTTAGAGAAGACCATAAGCAAGTCCTAGGAAGGACAGAGAGGTGTCTGGTACAACAGTAGCAGCCACAATTGAAAGAAACTCTGTCTGATCTGCCTTTATACCGTATACATCTGTCTTTTTATATGCCTGTCTTCAGCCTCCAACTCACATTTTTCTGTCTTTGCTCATCTGGTTCTGCTCCAAGTTTTCATTTCAAACCTCCTCAACCCCTCTTACTCTTCACCTTTTGCCAGAAGAATTTTCCATTCATGTCCAATGAGCCCTGTGATCTCAGAGATTAGGATCTTGGCTTCACTTTGCTTTACCCTTCTCCAACTCCTGGTTTACCAAGGGAAGGCTCTGTCCCATGAGCTTCCCCACCCTGTTCTTAAGGCTCTCCTTCTCCAGATATAGATCTTTGCAAAAGGATTGGGCTATTAGTGAGTTCAAACAATGCCAAAGTCCACGGCCTGGAGAAGATAGAACTTTACACCCAGGACTGGCCTTAACTTTAAGTAAAATAATCATAATAGCTAATGTTTGTATAACATTTACTATGTATGAGCTAGGTACTATGCTAAGTGCTTTACAATTATCGTCTTATTTGATCCTCACAACAACCCTGGGAGGTACATATTATTATTATTATGAGGAAACTGAGGCAAACAGAAGTGAAGTAACTTGCTCAGGGTCACAGAGCTACTAAGTATCTGAAGCCAGTTTTGAACTTAGGTCTTCCTGAATCCAGGCCAACCACTCCATACACTGTGCCACCTAATTGCCCAATATTAAGTGGAAGCCTGGAATATATGAATGGGAAAGTCAAATACTTTTATGGTTGAGGTATTAGACTTATTCTGTGCTTCTCCATTGGGTAGAATTAAGACTAATAGATAGAAAGTACTAGTAGATAGATTATGGAGTAATATAAGACACAACTTTTTAATCACTAAAGCTATCCAAATGTGTAATGAGCTACTTTTTTTATTATTTTTAAACTCTTAATAGAAGTTTTAATAAATCTATAGAAGACATGAAGAGTATTAATAGAGAGTCAAGAAGGAAAAAAATAATTTCTATTAAAATATAAATTTACATAATGCTTTGTGGCAGGAATTAGTGTATCAGATTAACCCATTAGATCTGATTACCCTTCAGCAGAGTTCTGAAGGGATGGGATTCCAAATGGTAGAGATGGAGTAGGGAGCTTAAGGTACACAATATGGGGACCTCAGTCACTTCATGGTAAGAAGAAGAAGAAGAAGCATGAATGCTCTGATTGCCTTGGTATTAGTGATGGTGGTAGTGGTAGTAGTGAAGAAAGAAGAGGAGAAGATAGGGAAGGTCCTAAAGAGAGGTTTGAAGAGTGGGCAAAGGTGTTAGGGACATGAACTAACCTTTGCCTATTTCACAATCTGGACTCAAGTAACGCTCTTGAGCCATGTCTTCAGATGATACAGATTTAAAGATGAAAGGGTCCGCACAGGCCATCTAGCTCAGTGGTGTCACACCCAAATTAAAACAGATCCCTGGGACCTCCAAGTGACTTAGAAAACTACAAATTGGTACTATGTTGTATTGTATCTTTATTTATTTTGTTGAACATTTCCTAATTGCATTCGAATTTGTTTCAGAGGCCCTCTGAGTTTTACCAGCCACATCCCGCCAGGCAGAGTTTTGACAACTCTGATCTAGTGCAAAATCTTGAATGGATGTTGATGAATGTCTGACAGTAGCAACAGGTTTTACAATCTAACCAATCATGGATTCTGAGAATGACAGAATTAGAAGGGACTTCACAGATAATTTAGTCCAATCTATTCATTTCAAATATGAAAAACTAGGGCCGGATTTGGTGACTTTCCTCAGGCTACACAATATAGTTGCAAAACAGAAACTTCAATTCATTTCTACTGACTTAGAGTTAATTTAATTAAATAAATATTTATTAAGTACTTGATATGCACAATGCACTTTGATATGTGCTGGGGTTACAAAAATGAACAAGACTCCTACTGTCGAGGAGTTTACAATCCAATAAGGAGAATAAGACACGCACACACACACACACACACACACACACACACACACACACGTAATACAAGTTTTAATAAGTGCCTTAGAAGACATCAAAAGTGTTATTAGAGAGTAAAGAAGGAAGAGATTCTTTCTAGATGAAGTGATCATGGAAGACTGTGGAGAAGGTAAACCCCTAAGAGTAATCTTAAAGGAAATGAATGATTCCCCTAAGTTTTCTCATCAAGCTTCTCTGACTCAACTGAGGTTACACATTTCATACATTTGGGTTTGTTTGGGAGGAGGGGAGGTAAGGAAAGGGGGCAACGAAAAACAAAAGTGATATGTCTCATAATTATGTGAACAGGAGCAGGGAGCTAAAGCTTGACATATCCCAGCCCAAAAGACTACCCCATCATACCCTATATAAGCAACCAGTGAAAAAGCTAGCAAAGTGGGACTCCTGTCTTAGACATGCAGAAAGAGCCCTCTATCCTTTTGTTAACCTAAAAATTGACAGATCCGTGGGCCACTGGTATGCAGAGTTGACTTAGGTGGTAGTTACCCTTTTGAAAAGAACACAGAGGCAAGAAAAGGATATGTGTCTTTCTCTGATTCCAACTAGTTCTTGATTTCTTTTTCTCTTTATCTAAGTGGAACTGCTGAGTAAATGATCTTCAATATAGATAAGGTCTTATAAGTTTTGACCATTTAGCATAAGTGGATATTTCAAATTGAGGAGTACTTTTCTCTGAGAGCCCTAGGGTTTTCTTCAATATAGAGATAATTAGCCCTTTCTAACCTTATAACAAGGGTTAGCTTCAGTACAATGATGTCCAAATTTATCTCTTCTGATCAACCTCATATGTTGCAAGGGCTGTTTGAGCATGAATCCAAATCAATGGGGAGAAGCATCTGTGTACCCAAGCATCCATTTTAGCAATCCCAATCCATTGTGTTGGTAGAGATTGAAATGAGGTAATGAAAGGGAAACCAGAAATTGATTACTATGGAGAAAAATCTGGGAGAAGTGGATGGCATAGAAGGAAGGGGTAGAAGCAACTAAAAGTCTGGAGTTAACAACAGTAGTTTACAACATTGGAGTTCAGGAGTGGCAGTGGCAGAGGTAGGCATGAATTTCCTTAACAAGATACAGAACTGGCAAAGAACACCAACTTTGTCCCAGTGTTACAAAAAAGGAAAAAATAAAAGGGAAGAAGATGGATGGTTCCAACTACAACCTGGTAAGCTTGACCTTGACTCCTGCTAAACAAGTCTAGAATGGAATATTAAAAGGATGATTTCAGAATGCTTGGTTAAGAAAGAGGTGCTCACTAAAGCCATCATGAATTTGTCAAGAACATATCACTCCAGACAAACTTTACTTCCTTTTTGGACAGGATTATTAAACTGGTAGAATAGAAGAATGATGTAATATGCTTGTATTTCAGCAAGGCCATTGGATAGGTCTCTCAGGCTATCCCAATGGATTAGAGAGATGTGGATTGGATGACAGAATAGCTAGGAAGATTAGTAAATGCTTGCTAAACTAGACTCAAAGAATTTTGATTGATGGATCAATATCAGCTTGAAAGATAGTCTCTAATTGAGATTTCTAAGGTTCTGTCCTTGGGCCTATTTTGTTCAACACTTTTTCAATGACTTGGATGAAAGCATATCTACGTTAATCAGATTTGAAGATGATGTAGAGCTGGGGATAGGACATGATTCCAGCACTGGAATAAGCTGAAATAGGGAGCTAATGATAAAATAAAATTCAATAGCAACAAATGTATAGAAATTTATATGTTTTAAATGACTAAATGGAACAAGTACAGGGAATATAACTAGCAAACAATTCATGTTAAAAAAAACTTAGAGATGGTGCAAGTTAATTATCAGTCATTCAGTCATCCATATGATTAAAAAAGAAATCCAATAAGATTGTAAGCAGAATTACTTATATGTACATATAGATATGTTTATACACATATATACTAATTACACCTACATCTACATATACATATACATGTATATATATATGTGTGTATGTGTATACACATATAGATAGAGATAGAGATATAGATATAGACATAGACATAGACATAGATATAGATATAGATACATACGGGGGGGGGGGGGGTGTTGTCTAGAATAGAGGTAACATGACAGTGGATAGAGAGTTGACCTCAAAGCCAAATGGACCTGGGTTCACATCACATCTCTGTCATCCTGGCTGTGTGAACCTGAATAAGCCTGAATGCTAATAATGCTAAACTTCTGAATGTTCTAGTAAAGTCTCTAAGATTGTAAGTTACAAAGAAGGTGCTGACCTACATTGATAGAGGGAGTTTTCTCATCTGTGAGTTTCCTATACCAAAGAAATCACACCTCTAGTTCCTATCTCTATAGTGTTTAGAACAAGGGATGTGATAGTCTCATGTACTCTTTTCTGATTTGATCTTTGCATATTTGAAATACTGTGTCCTGTATTAGGCCAGATTTTAGAACAGATATTGCCAAGCTGAAGTATATACAGAGGAAATGTGTCAGAATAAGGAGGGAACAAGGAACCAGTGGACACAAAGACTGTGGAACAATGTGGGGATTTTTAGCCTGGAAAAGAGAAACTTTGTTGTTGTTGTTATTGAGCCATTTTAGTTGTGTCCAACTCTTTGTGACGTCATTTGGAGTTTTCTTGGAAAAGATACTGGAGTGGTTTGCCATTTCCTTCTCCAGCTGATTTTACAGATGAGGAAACTGAGGCAAATAGGGTTAGGTGACTTATCCAGTGTCACACAGCTAGTAAGTGTCTCAGGCCAGATTTGAACTCAGGAAGATGAGTCTTCCTGACTCCAGGTCTGGTGCTCTATCCATTGCACCACCTCACTGCCCCAAGAAGATCACTTAAAGGGGTCAAAATCACTCTGAACACTTGAAGTATGGTCCCATGAAAGAGGAATTAGAATGACCCTAAAGGGCAGAACTAAGATTAATGGACAAAAGTTACAATGGGGAAGGTTTAGAATCCACATATAAACAAACTTCCTCACAATTAGAACTGCGCAACAATAGATCACCCTTTGTTTTGGAGCTGTGAGTTCCCCATCACTGAAGAACTTCAAGCAAAAGCTGAATGACATTTCAGAAATCTGGTAAATGGATTTCAACTAGATGATTCCTGAGGTCCCTTCCAACACTGGCATTCTAGGACTCCTAAAGCACAGATCAGACCATGTCACTCTCCTGTGTGAGAAACATGAGTGGCCCCCTACACAAACTCCTCTGGAGTTTTTAAAGCCTTTCACAATCTGATTCCAATCTATCTTTCCAGACAGATCTCCGCTTATCAACCCTTACCCACTCTATTATCCAGTCAAACTGACCTACACCCTCTTCCTTGTATATGACTTTCAATCTCTTTTCTCCATGCTTTTGCATAGTCTGTTCCCCAGTGCTTGGAATGCTTTTCCTCTTCACCTGGATGCTGTAGATTCCTCAGCTTCCTCCAGAGCAGAGCTCAGATGACGCTTCTTCCCAGAAGCCTTTCCTCATCTCCCAAATTGTTCGTTCTCCCCTCCACTGCCATCAAAATTACATTTTGTTTCCTTTGCATACATTTTGTATTTCTTTTTCTGTATACATGTTGTTTTCACCAGTAGTATATAAGCTACTTGAGGGCAAGAACTATTTCATTTTTATCTATGTACCCTCAGCATATAGAACAGTATGGAGCACACAGTAGTCACTTGATAAATACATATTGAATTGAATTCTATAATTATCTTGCTTTGCCACTATAGTGCTTCCCTGAACAAACAGGATATTCTTAGCACATCTCTGCAGATCCTGTTATAATTCCCTGTTTTTAGACATTCAGGGCAAGAGGATTAGAGGGCATTTTTTATTCTTCAATCTCAGGAGCAATTTGGGATTTTCTGTAATGATGCTTTTCGATGACAATTCATACTCCTCTAGGTAGTGTACCATACTAAGCACTGGGGATATAATTTGAAAAGTGGTTGCTGTCTTCAGTGATCTTATATTTGACTGGCTAACATAGACAAACAAGTAAACATAAGATATTTTGAGGAGAGAGAAAATATTACAACTGAACAATGGAAATTAGGATTATGCAGGAGGTGGTTAATGAGCTGAGCATTGAAGGAATCTAGGGATTCTAATGGCAATCCTAACTGATATTTATATAGCACATTAAAGTTTGTAAAACACTTAGTTTCATTTGTGCCTCACAACAAGCCTGTAGATTGGAACTACTGTTATTTTTATCCTCATTTAACAGAAGAGTAAACTGAGGCTTAGAAAAGATAAGTCACTTGCCTACAGTTAACCAGCTATAAATTTCAGAGGTAGTATTTGAACCCAGATTTTCCTGACTACTAAGCCTAGCTCTCTGTACTATTCCATGCCCTTTTTCAAGAGGTAGAGGTAAGGAGGGAAGGAATTCTAAGCATGAGTGAAAGCCTGTTCAAAGTCATAGAATTAGGAGATGGAATGTGGAGTTTAGGGAACAATGTGTAGGGAAGTTTGGTATGAACTGTTACTGAAGATTCAATCCCCCAAATCTAACTTCCCAGAATAATCTCCCCCAGTCTTTCTAACATTTAACAGTATTGTAAGAGTAATAACTTTGAGAAGTGAGAACCATTATCTTGGAGAATTGTCACATTTCATAGTTTCCATTTTAACTTGCCCAGAGTTTGACTCTTTTTCATGTCCTTGTGGGCCCATATTAATTTATATGGCTGATACATTTGGCTATTGTATTTTCAAAGAGATGATGCCAGGTAAATTGCATAGTACATTTCAATCAGCCTCTTGCTTTCATTGTAAGGGAATACTTGTATGAGAAACTGAGGCCCAGAGGGATGAAGCGGTTTGGTTAAAGTCACCCAGCAAGATATTGTCACGATGGAGCCAGGAAATCAACTCATGTCTCCTGACTCCTGGTCTAGAGCTTTCACCACTGGGTCATGCTAACGCATTTCAGTCGGTAATGAATCCAGAGTCATTCAGTTTCCAATTTCCCACTGTGTGTCATTCAACAAGCCCCAGGAATGTCTCACAAAATTGGATTATGTTTGTTTATTCAAATGTATATACAGTTCCCATGCAAAATACGACAGGACCTCTTCTCATTGCCTCATGTAACCCTGAGGTCCTTCTCTCTGGCCCTTCTAACCAACCACAAGTCCTCACTGCTTTCAAGCCCAGGATTCAATCCCCCTGGGGCCAATAAAGGGATATAGAGTTTCTGTAGCAATTATTTCTGGATAGGCCAATCAAAATGGACTATGATTGAAGCCTAAATTCAATCCATAATAATGTCACCCAATAGTCAACCTCTTCTTAATAGTATCAGAATCCCAGAGCAGAATGGATTCTGTCCAGATTCCATTCCCTCCAGCTCCCACACTGACCATTGCTTTCTAATGGCATTTACTCACCCAAAGACACTTCTTACTCATATTTCATCCAAAAAGAACCTGCAAAGAACAAGATCTCTTCACCATCAGGGACCCCAATACATCTGGGACTCATCGCAACCTGTCAATCCAGCTAACTTATTAATAAGAGAGAGGGCTGGCAAAAAAAAATGGATAAAAGGTTATCAGCTCCTCTTCTCTTCTCCCCAGCATCTTTCCAATGTCTTTGATTGAGGCCAGATTGCCTGGCAAGAAACTGAAGTGCTATTTTTAGTTGGCTCTGAATCTGAGGGACTTTTATTTCTACTCTTGAACCTTTATAAATATTTAAGAGAAAGAAAAAGCATGAATGGGAGAACATGTGGTCTCATGGAGATCCATCAAAGCTGTCTGTAAAAATTAGAGATATGTATTTGGAGAGCTGGAGAGCTCTCTGGAGGTATGGAGCCACGTGTGTGTAAATAAAAGAAAGCTCTCAGAACCTTGGAGGAGACATCAAAGAGAAGAGCAAATCAAGGCTAATAAGGTGCACACTCTGAGTTTCCCCCAGTCAGCTGCCTTCACCATCCTCTGCCTCTGTTTTCAGATGGAACCCAGGCCTGCACACAAGTCTTCTCCAAAAGAAATTCTCCTGTAGCACAGGCCTGCCTTTATTCCTTCAACTAGCATTCGGAAGTTTCCTTCATTGGAAGGTTCTTGGCCCTTGATTTCTCATTTGGCGCATTTTACATTGAAAATAATTCTATTTATCTATCACCTACTACCATCAACATACTAGGTGAGGCTCTATAGGAGGGAGAGTCCTGCAAATGATTGGGGATGACCACAGACTCCCTGCTATAATGGAAGGAGTCCTTCAATTAGAGTCAGAGGATCTTAAGTTTGAATCCCATCTCTTCTTATAGGGTAAATTACTACTGGGGTTCTCCAATCATACTGAGCCTACAACTGAGCCTTTCCTTATCTGGAAAATGTTGGTGTCAGACCTTCTCCAAGGTCCCTTCCAGCTCTGGATGCTATGATCCTATGACTGTACTTCCTGGCAAAAGGAATTAAAGAAAGGTTCTTCTCAGGGCCAAAAACTACACTGTATATTTTGGCTTCTTTCACATCAGGAGAAATTGTCATAGTCCCTACACATCCCCACACTGACTTGCCTCTGTGCTTCTCCTTGTGTTGGTCCCTATGGCTGGAGTATCCTCCTTTCTTCTACAAGAAGTCTTTTCCAATTCCTCCAACTGCCATCATTTTTTATTATAATTATTTCTATATAGATTATCCCCACTTACTAGATTGTAAGCTCCATGAAGGCAGGGAGTATATATTATTTTATTTTTATATTATCCATCATGCCCATGCACAGTGCTCTGTACAAAAAGTAAATGTTTAATAAATGTTTATTAAAGTCAAAACCCAGCAATTACTACTTAGAATACATACAGGAACCAGGAAAGAAATGATAATACAAATACAATAAATAATAAAGTCAAGCAAATGGGCCCAGATCTTCCCCCTTACGACTGAGAATATGCTTAGCCACTCAGGGTGCAGCAGGGAGAGGAAATGCTCAGATCCTAGATAATCCTCTCCTTCCCCTTTCAATTTTGCAAGGATAGAGCCTGGCTGATTTTCATCAGATCAAGAGGAAAAGTAAGATTCTGGCAGTTTCAAACTCAGATTTGTAGCTCCATTGCAATGGCACAAACTTATAGCAACTGAAGTTAGCATCAGAGGATAATTCTGGCAACCTGTATTTTGCAACCAATACTATTAGTAAGTTTTGATGGTGATGGCTCCAGCTAACATCAACTGACACCATTATCAAGATAAGAATACTCAACAGGCTCCAGGACCTCTTATTTCTTGCATCAAATATAAATTTTTCTGATTTGTTTTTAAAGTCCTTCAAACCTGGCCTCACCTTATCTTTCCAGCCTTATTATACAGATTTAATAGCTTAAAACTGCACTAAGATGTTGGGCTCACCCTTTACATTTGCTGCTCTTTCTGCTTCCAACTGTCCCCTCATACATCCCACCTCTGTGCCTTAGTATTCACTCCCTCCTCATTTTCATTAGAGAATCCCTCTTTCTTTGAGATGAAGCTAAAGCACCCACCTTCTATGAGAAGTCTATCATCCTGCTAGTATCCCCTCCCTGTCTTGTATTTATTCTATCTACACATACACACACATGTATGCACACATGCATGTTAGCACTTTAAGGTTTGTAAAACACTTAAAAAATATCTAATTCTCAAAACAACCCTAGAAGATAGGTGCTATTATTATTCTCATTTTACAGATGAGGAAACTGAGGCAGGCACACATTAAGTGACTTGCCCAGGGTCACGCATTTGGTGAGTGTCTGAGGTAGTATGTGACACTCAGGTCTTCCTGGCTCCAGGTCCCATGCTGTATCCACTATGCCACCTAACTGGATATGTTGTTTCTTCCCCTAAAAGAATATAAGTTTCTTGGAAGGACAACAAACAACAACCACTTCTATGAGTACTGGAACTGGGCAGTTGAACAACACAGCTCTTTCTTCCTTTTTTACTTCCTTTTTTCCTTCCTTCTTTCCTTCCTTCCTTCCTTCCTTCCTTCCTTCCTTCCTTCCTTCCTTCCTTCCTTCCTTCCTTCCTTTCTTCCTTCCTTCCTTTCTTTCTTTCTTTCTTTCTTTCTTTCTTTCTTTCTTTCTTTCTTCTTTTCTTTCTTTCTTTCTTTCTTTCTTTCTTTCTTTCTTTCTTCTTTTCTTTCTTTCTTTCTCTTCCTTCCCTCTGTCCACATAGGATATCATACCCTAACCCAGGGGTGCTTTGCCTAAAGAAATGTAAATTTTGATCACTGAAACTTTGCAAGATTTCTTAGAGTTTACGGGCTAAATTTCTTTCTAGGATCACTTTGGAAACCCAAATCACTCTAGCTCTCACTGATTGGCCAACAATAGGTCCCAGGCCAAGGTTGACCTGCTCATTGTTTGGGTTCTGATTGTCTCAGAGTGAATATAAATAGCAATTATTTCTGTTTTGTCCAGAAACCCTGAGGGTCTTCCCCTCCCAGATTGATTTTTTATGACTAGGTAAAAAGGGTCATTCTTTGCCTCATTTCTTACCTAGCCTTAATCACTGAATGGACATTGCCTCAATCAAACTGAGAACTGTTAAAGACCTTACCTTAAAAAAGCCAACATCTCCTTCTGCATGGGGCAGTCTCCAGCCATACTGATTTATCTAGACACTGGATCCAGATGACTCCAGAGGAGAAAGTGAGGCTGGAGACTTTGCACAGTCCTGCCTCACTCAACTCCAATTCACTTGCATGTCATGGCATCACCTCCCTGATGTCATGGTCCTCTTTGAGAAGGGCAAACAACAACAGCAACAAGTTCCATGACAGTAGGGATTGTCTTATTGGTGGGGATTTGTATCCTGAGCACTTAACACAGTGCCTGACACAGAGTAGGTGCTTAATAAATTCTTGTTGTTCATTGTTAGCAATAAAGAACATTCAGCATGAACTGGAACTTAGCTGCATCCTTAGGAGTATGTCATCAACAGATTCTTTTCGCTGGTATTCAGTGTAGACTAGTAATTGCCAGTTCCTGGCCTCAGGCAATAGGGATTTGCCCTATTTGGCCCCAGAAGTTAGAATTGTGAGCAATGGGTGAAATTTCAAGGGGACAAATTAAGGCTTAAAGTTGGAAAAATGTACTCAAAATTAGAGCTGTTCAAAAGTGTGATGGATGGCCTTGAGAGGTAGTGGTTTCCCCCTCACTGGAGTTTTTCAAGCCAAGTCATAGTTTATAGCAGAGATTCCTTTTGTAATAGGAGGACTGGTCAATAAGAACTCCATTCTTGTGAGCATACTCAATAGTCTTAGCCTGCTGGAATCCCCCATGAGGACCTTGGAGGATGAGAGGGTATTTGGTAACTGTTTCAGGTTCACCTGTTTGGCTTCTGAGCTGGAACTGAACATCCACATGAAAGACTCCTAGAGAGGAAACTAGAGTCTCTCCTTCCTGGCTGTGATGAAGGGAAAACTTTCTGTAAATGTCTGGGTGGAGAAAAAATCCTCAGCCTGATCCCACCCAAGTCAACATGTAACCTCTGAATGCATAGCACCTCTGTTCTTGGCTTCTTTGTGTTGGTTATGTCCTACTTTTCAGTAAAGTGGTATTAGAGAAGTCTATGACTTTGTGAGCTTTGAAATGTTGGAGGAACAGAGGTCCAGTGACAGGAGTCCATGCCAGAGTTTGTGGTCAGCCAAGTTTAATCCACAGGCACAGCCCTGGGGAGCAACCAAGAGCCCAGCAGTGGATTGACCCTGCAGCCAAGACACTGGATCTTACAAGGAGTGACTCTTTTATCAGTTATTCCTCCATATTTGGAAGTGAACTTGGTTGGGGCAAATGCTTTATAGCAAATTGCTCTAAATTTAAGCCTGCTGTCCACAGGAATTGATGCGGTACAGAGAAGAAAAAGGCCTGATTTGGAGGGTTTGTTTATACTTCTCTTCTGGCTGTACCTTCTAAGTAAATATCACTTTGCAAAAAACTAATCCACATAAATAAGTTTAATGAAACTAGGGCATTAATCACTGGATCAATCAATGATATAAGGGAAATACTAAGTATAACTGGTGACAGATATTGTAAAGAGCCGAAATGAGGGCTCAGGCTGATGGCATTAGAAAGCTACCCCTAACTCCTCAGGAGCACTCTTAGAAGTCTGAGGGGGAAAATGAAGCTCTGACCCAGCAATTAGACTAGGAGTTAGGATACAAATGCCTAATTTCTATAAAGATTATGCTCACCTCTATGGATTTGGCTAGATGTCTGCTGAGGTCCCTTATAACTCTCAAATTTTTGATTTTGTAATATTCTGAGATCTTAAAAGCACTAATGTTCTTTGTGTCTGTAGCACAGTCCCTTTAACACTATTCAGTGCTCACTGCGCAACACTGAAAAATAGGCTACCCTGGACTTTTGGGGGTGACTTTAACAATACATATTCAGTAAATTACCAAAAAAAATTATTTTTATGAGTTAGAAAAAATTATAAAAAGTTCATTTGGAAGAATAAAAGTTCAGGAACTTCGAAGAAATCAGGGGAAAAATATGTAAAGGAAGTAGATTCAGCAGTATCAAACCTTAAATTATATTATAAGGCAAGAGCATTATTGAAGTGCAAAAAGGATAATTTCGATTATTTTAAATTAAAATGTTCTTGTATAAATAAAACCTATATGGCCAAGAATAGAAGGAATGCAGAAAACTGGAGGGAAACTTTCATAGAAAATCTCTCAGATAGGATGTGATTGGGATGGAATTTTGGTGTGGTGTAGGAAATAATGAGCTGGTTGATTTAGGAAACATGGAAAGACTTGGACTTATGAAAGATGTTATCCACCTTCAGAGAAACAGATGATAGGAGGAAATAAGCTTAATACAGTCTTAGATATATGCGTATGAGTATATACGTGCATCTATGTGTAAGTTTATAGATATCTATGTATATGTATGTATTATGAATGTATATATGTATGTATATATATATGCATACATATATATATATATATCCACACTTAATTGTAACCTTCTTTGGGGGGGGGAACAAAGCAAAAAGTGCACAGCAGAGAACAAAAGAAAACCAATAAGGAAGCAAAGGGAAGCTGGGCAGCTTTGAAAACAAAAAGTAATATTTATTATATGGGTTTTCTTGAAATGGAAATTTATTGTTTTATATTGAATCTTCTCTGATGGTCTACTGAGTAAATGGCAATTTTTTTTCTTTTCTCATTTTGCATTTAAGTTTAAAATAAAAAATATAAAAAAAGAAAAGAAAATATTTTTAAAAGGGGAAAAAAAACACATACTCAACAAAGTAGAAATGAAAAATGTACCTTTCTTATTCTTCCTGTCCTATTTTGCCCTATAATACATAACATAACATGTACATCCTGAGTGTCTAGAGGCGGACACAAAAAGAGTATATAAAAGAAATAAAGTTCATTCTTGTTGGGGAAACAATAAACATACATGAGTGTATATGTGAATATAACATGAGAATATACAGAAAGCATTTAAAATAAACATTTCCCCCACACCTTAGGTATTATGAGGAATTGCAAAGTGATATAGGGCCAGAGAGTAGAGAAGAATGGTTTGTTAGAAGACTTTATTCAGGAAAGAAGTTATAGATGGAATTGATCCATTCTACTCTGATGAAGTAAGGCAATTATTGTCACAGAGTTTGATTGAAGAGGTTCTTTTATAGACCATGACCTCAAAAAACTAGAACAAAAGCTCCAGTATCATTAACCTGTCAGGTCTGAGAATCTCTCTGAGGGACAGGGAAGAACCCTATCTGTTGTCCTCAGAGATCATCACATGAGGGTCTATCATCTTTCTGATCACCCACGGGGTGGACGGAGGCTTGAGGGGGGAGGGCAGCTCTCCACCAGCTTAGTGTATCCGTGGCCTAATTTTGGCCTGCTGTAGAAGGCTTTAGAGGGGAGGTAAGCTTTGAATTGTTTTTTGAAGGAGGTGATAAATGTGGAAAGGAGAAAAGAAGAAATTGAAGAAATAGATTTAGTGATCCACAGAATCATGGAATTCAAGTTTTGGAAGGAACCTCAGAAGCCAGTTAGACCAACCTATGTGGGAAAAGAATATTCCACTATAACATATCCCCTAGCCTTTGCTGGAAGACTTTCAATGAGAGAGAATCCATTCCTACTTTAGGCAGCCCATTATACTTTTAGACAGCACTTATAGTTAGGAGATTTTTCTTGACCCCAAACCTAAATAAGCCCCCTTGAAACTTTTACCTATTGCTCCAGGGCCAAAAAAACCCATGATAGCCCTTCAAATAATTGAAGACAATTATCATCTTCCCTGTCATCTTCCCCAAGTCTTCTCCAACTAAACCGTTCCCAGTTCCTTCAAATTATCTTCATGTAAGACAGACTTAGGGCTCTTCTCCAGCCTGATTGCATGCCTCTGGAAAGTGGCCACCTTCACAATTTATTTCTTAAACTATAACACCCAGAACTAAACATGATACACATGTTGTGATCTGACAAAGACAGAGTACAGTGGCACTATCATCTCACTATTCTGTAAAAATAGAGGTACCCAAATGAACAAAAGTTGACCAAAGAGTTCTCTTATAGTCCCATCCCCAGTATTGTCCATATTCAGGTTAACCCACTTAAGCTCTGTTTCCTGTCTTAGAACTGAGCCTGGAACACAAACCTTTTCAAAGTATATATCTCTTTTGACCTTCACAGGATCCTATGGGAAAATTTGGGGCTAACTGGACAAATAAAAATGTACAGGAGTTAACTAGCCCCTTTTCTCCATACCTTTCTTTCCACCAATGCTGTTAACTAGATGAACTGGCATCAACATCATGTAAGCTACCAATGGTTTTAATACTTTGATGGCTGCCCTGATATTGTTTATCACCCTTCCCAGTGGGTGAGTGACAGGAAAGACCAGAATAACAAAAGACACTAGAACTATAACATAAGATTTAGAATTAAAAGAGACCTTAGAAATGATCTTGTCCCACCCACTCATTTTAGAGAAGAGGAAATTTAGGGTCAGGGAATTACCTGGTAACATAAGTAGTAAGTAGAAGCATTGAGATTTGAGCACAAGTCTTCTGATTCCAAATACAGGATGTTTTCATTAAGCCATAGCCTATCAGAGTGAGAAGGAACTTCCCAGGCGAGCTGGTTGAACCAGTACCTGAATAAAAATTCCCTCTACAACACACCTGGTAAATGGTCACCCAGCTCTTGGCTGAAGAATGCTAATGAGGTCACCTCCAAGTAAACTCTAGAGGCAGTCTATTCCAATGTATAGTTCTGATTGTTAGTAAGTTCTTTCAATCAAATAATCAACCAACAAGCATTTATTAAGCTCCTACTTTGTGCCAGACACCATGCTAGACCCTGATGATACAAGTACTAAGAATGAAATAATCCCTACTCATCAGAAATTTAATTTGCCTCTTTTTCAGGTTTCCCCCATTGTTACTAATTCTGCCCTCTGGGAGCAAGAAGCAAAATTCTAATCCCACCTCCATATGACAGTTGCCCAAACTGAAAACAGCTTTCAAGTTCCCCTCTCTCCCCCCATGCTCCAAGCTCTCTCTTCACAAGGTAAATATTTTAGTTCCTTTAATTACTCTTCATGTAGAGGGGGAGTTGACACCCCCCAATTGGCAATGATCCCACATGTCTTATGGTGGTTACAACCCTTCCTATTTGTCTCCATTTCTGAACACTGCAGAAATAATGCTCATAGAAATACCATGACCTTCTGAAAGAATGTAATAATCATGCATTCCAACCAAGGATGATGACAAAAAAAAGTTAATGATAGTAATTTCTCTGCAAAAATCACATGCTCACATGACTACTACACTCATTCTTGACTTTTGAATGAGACACAAAAGTATAGGCAGATCACTTGGACTCAATGAAGACCTCAAGCCATGTACCCATTACCTCTAACCATCCACTACAAAAGTTTGATTTGATATCATGGAATTGCACTGCAGTCCAGGTCATTCTATTGTTTGAGATATGACTGGATTAGATATTTCATTATCTCCTGTTCCATATATATTGCTGGCTTATGAATTTCATAGGTCCTACCACACAGGGGTCAATATTTCCAGTCCAGGACATATGATCAGCTTGTGTCAGCTACAAAACAAAATACAGTCTACACGATGATTAGAGACATCTTGCATGAAAGATGAAAGTGAAGTGGAAAAAGAATTAGATCAGTGCCTCATTTCTATCTACCACTGTTACATTAAGTGATCTAGGAGCAAGGGAACCCTCAGTACTTTTTTTCATATATACATTTTCTCTATGTAAGATTGGATTTCAAAATATTTTTTTCTCTGTTTCACTCTTTAGTGGAGATATGAGTTCCTTGGGAAAGGAGAGCATATCTTGGTATTCTTTTGTACATACTTTGTGCTTTCTAACTTGTATCTGTATTTTATTCCCCGTAGTAGAATGTAAGCTCCCTAAGAACAAGAATTACTTTTCATTTTTGTTTTGTATACCTAGCACCTAGCATAGTACCTGAAGCATAGTAGATATTCAATAAATGTCAGTCAGATTGAATTGAACAAGTCAACTTACTGTAATCTATATTTTAAGCAGACATCATTTTGGTGCTTAAATTTTTAGGCAGAGGTTGTAGAGTTTGAGAAATGTGGGGAAAGAACCTCCCATACTTCTCATTCAGAGCTGATATTGGTCAGGGATAATATAAAGTTTTCTCAT
>NW_020954591.1:31148042-31153350 GCF_900497805.2 Vombatus ursinus | reverse complement strand
GTGTGTGTGTGTGTGTGTGTGTGTGTGTGTGTGTGTGTTTGCAGGTGTGCATGCCTGTGCCCATGTGAATGTGCTTACATAGGTCTTCAAGTCATAAAAAGAGATGCTTGTTTTCTGCATTGCCTTGACTTTTCTCCATCTATCAGAAAGCAGCTTATATGTTTAGCCTATTAGTTAATTAGTTAAGCACAGGGCTGACAATAATCTGGTGCCAAAAAAATACTACTTACCTCAGGACACCAGGCAACCAAGTGAGATGCTAGGTTTGGTATTGAGATTCATTACTTGACTGAAAAGTGAGCCAGGCTTTGGCTCCATATAACTGAAGCAATATGACCACAGAGGGACAAAGAGAGTCCTAGCCTGAGTTGTGCCCCAGGGATAAACAGAATTGTAGAGTAGGCAGCCACAAAGTCCCTCAGTGCCAAAACTCAGAAAAAAAAAAGCTTTGATGACAATTTGGACCCGGTATAGGTGTTCCAGTCAATCTGAGGGCTATTTTTAGGAAAAGGTTGGTGGTGTGATTACAAAGGGCTTTATTTGATAAATCACCTACTCTGAGAACTTGGGAGTAACACAAATGTTAGCAGCAGTGTGAAACTGAAACCTACCTTCATGTTCTCCATCTGCTTTTCTCACTTTTTTCTCCTGTTTTCTATTTTTTGTCACCTTCCTTCCTCATCCTCACCTGGTTCTTCTAGAAAACAGCTGAGCTGAATGTGTTAGGGACTAAAATGAAACATTCCTGGAAAAAATCAGGTCATGACATCTTGAACAAATATTTAGCAGTTCTAAGAAAGATTCCAGGAAATTTAGGATTTCTTCCAAAGCAACAAGCTGATGGATATTGGGTTAAGACTTTCCCATCTTTGCATTTAACAGGGAATCTCAATGATCACCAATAAAAAATGATAACTGAGGATTTTCATTTGGGCTCATTCAACAGAGGATTTCAAAATCCATTCACAGCAGTTTATGCAATTGAGAGAATGAGTAATATCTGCCTCTCTCACCCTTTTCAGCAGTGGGATGATGTTTAGCCTAGGGTGCTTATTGATTCAGTGTTTGATGCAAAGTCCAAATCCCAGTCCAAATCCACTGGTGATGTGAATATCCCTTCAATTCTATGACTTTATTGGAAAATTGAACTGTGTACAAGGATGAAGTGAGGGTTCTCTCTAGAAAGAGGCTCCACAAATGTAGAAAGAACTCTAGATTTGCCTGGTTTGGAATTTGTATTGACTGCATGACTTTGGGTAAGTCACTCCAAAACTTAGTTTCTTTATTAAATGGAAGAAAATATCACTAACTATTAACCTCCCAGTTTGTTATGAGGAAAGTGCTTTATGAACTGTAATGGCCTCCTAGAATTGTGGTCTATTCACATGTTTTGGAAATATTAACCTATTAATATTGGACATTAGGTTATTGTTTAACATTATCTATAAAGTTCACCAATTTTGTTTAATCATTCAGTCATGTCTGGCATTTCATGACCCCATGGACCATAGTATGTCAGCCCCTTCTATTCTCCACTATCTCTTTAACTCTTTCTTTTTTTGTGAGGCAGTCAGAGTTAAATGACTTGCCCAGGGTCACATAGCTAGTAAGTGTCAAGTGTCTGAGTCTGGATTTGAACTCAGGTCCTCCTGACTCCAAGGCTGAAGCTCTATCTACTGCACCACCTAACTGCCCCTATCTCTCGATCTGCGTACAAGTTCATACATCTATCCATCTCATCCTCTGCCCTCCTCTTCTCCTTTTATCTTCAAAGTTTCCCAACATCAGGGTCTTTTCCAATGAGTCCTGTCTTCTTATTATGTGACCAAAGTATTTAAGCTTCAGCTTTAGTATATGACCTTCCATTGAATAACCTGAATTAATTTCTCTAAGTATTGATTGATTTGTACTTTTTGCTCTCCAAGGGACTCTCAAAGCCTTCTCCAGCATCACAATTTGAAAGCATTGATTCTGAGTCACTCAGCTTTCCTTGTATTCCAATTCTCACAGCCATACATTACTGTTGGGAAAATCATAGCTTTGACTGTACAGTGCTTTGTCAGCAAGGTGATGTCTTTTCTTTTTAGTCTGCTGTCCAGATTTGCCATAGCTTCCCTTCCAAGGAGCAAGTATCTTTTAATTTCATGGCTGCAGTCATCATCTGTAGTGATCTTTGAGCCCAAGAATATAAAATCCGATACTGCTTCCATTTCTTCTCCCTCTATTTGACAGTGATGGACCAGTTTCCAAGATCTTAGTTTTGTACTCTTATTAAGCTTCAAGCCAGCTTTATCCTCTCCTCTTTCAACCTCATCAAGAGGCTTCTTGATTCCTCTTCACTTTCTGTCATCAGAGTGGTATCATCTGCATATTTGAGATTGCTGATATTTCTCCTGGAAACCTTCATTCCAGCTTCTGATTTATCCAGTCTGGCATTTTGCATGAGGTACCCAGCCTATGTTAAATAAGTAAGGTGACAATACACAGCCTAGTCCTACTCCTTTTCCAAGCTTAAACCAAACTTGTTCCACATTTGGTTCTAACTGTTGCTTTTTGGTCTACATACAGGTTCCTCAGGAGACAAGTAAAATGATTTGGTACTCCCATCTCTTTGAGGACTTACCACATTTTGTTGTGATCCCCATAGTCAAAGGCTTTTTGTAGTCAATGAAGCAGAAATAGATGTTTTTCTACCAAGAAAGCATTAATGGTATGCTGTCAGTGAAATGGTGTTTCCCAAAATTTGTAGTGAAGTTTTAAGCTATTAAAGCTTAAAACTTCACTTCAATTTTTGGGACATCCTTTATTTGTTGTGAGTGGTATTTCAAGTAGTGACTATAAATAACTCTCATGGTAAATTAGGTCCATCTGATACTGATAGAGTATTTTACTGTGTTCTTTGCTTGGACGAGATGCTTATTGTATAGTGGATGGAGTTCATACTGTGATTGTCCTATACATAACATCTGACACCCTTGAGTTTTGGTAGAAAAGAATGAATGAGTCAACATGATTATAAGCACCTTGGATAGTTCCATCACTTAGCCTATGCCTATGTCATGTGTCAGGGAAATATGGATTATTCCATGATTCCATGAATCAAAGAATCATAAAACTGGAATGTATATTAAAAAAAATCTATTCCAATTACTTCATGTTACAGGGAAGAAACTGATTTTACAGGGTTAAATTACTTGCCCAAGGTCACTGAGTTAGTGGAAGATGCATGTTTCCTGACTCTGAGCCATGTGTTTTCCACTATACCTCATTACTTCCAGATTGGAGTCTCACATTTTCCCCTTTCCAGTTAGCTGTTAGCCCTAGAAAGGTAAAACTCTATAAGCTTGCTCTCCCTCCCTCTCTCTCTCTCTCTCTCTCTCTCTCTCTCTCTCTCTCTCTCCCTCCCTCCCTTCCTTCCTTCCTTCCTTTCCATAGTATTGGAGCATGGTCAGAGCTGAGGTTTTTGTTATTGTTATTAACATCACCCTGGGGGTCATTGGTAAGATACTGGAGTAACATGAAAGTTTATTTTTTAATCATGTACTTTTCCGTATTTCTGAGGAAGCTTGGGGTGCTGAAAAAGCTAAAATCCAAGTGGTTCCTCTGGTGTGCCCACAAATGTGGGACCTGGGGAAAGAGTTACATTTCCCAAGTGATATAATTTTAAAGGCACATAAATATGGTAAATTCAAAATGATATTAACATAATAATAACCTTATTGCACCCTTATTTCCTGCACGTTTTCCATAAAGGAGCTCAATTTACCCTAATGATGTTTTTTTTTTCAATTGAAAAGCTGTCTTTGGCATAGTATATAGATTGGGGACTCTTAAAAATCTCTGTAAATGATATTTTTGCAACAATCCATTCTTTCCTCTCTGCATTACCGCTCTATTGACCGTTTTCCTTTTCAATCAGATTCTATTCATATTTATGCATTGGATTCTAGTCACTGCTGACTTCAATGCTGTAAAGGATCTGGGATTTCAACAACGTGGGTGCTCCCTCTTTCAATATGGATCACAATCCACTTTGCATATGTAGAAGGTTTTCACAGATTACTATGAGACAAAAAAAAAAAGAATTCTATCCTCAGGAGACTGACCTTTTGGTGATGAGTCTCTCTGTTCTTAGTTATTTTAGTTTTGAAATGGCAGATTCTTAATGGTGCTTCTTCTGTATAGGACATCTCCCCAGTATGGTGAGACCTGAAAGAGCTTGCACTGGCATAGTCTTCAAGAATGTGGGGTAGGGCAGCTAGGTGGCATGGTCACTCAGTGACCAGGGCAAGCACTAGCCCTGAGGTCAGGAGGACCTGAGTTCAAACCTGGCCTCAGACACTTGACACTTACTACATGTGTGACCCTGGGCAAGTCTCTTGATCCTGATTGCCTCACACATTATTTATTTTTATTTTTTCATGTTTTTTATTATGGTAATTTTTATTTTTTTTTGTTTTCAACATTTACTTCCACAAGATTTTGAGTTCCAAATTTTCACCCCATTTCGCCCCTCCCTCACCCCAAGATGGCATGCATTCTGAATACCCCTTCCCCTAGTCTGCCTTCCCTTCTATCTCTCCTCCACTTCTCTTATCCCCTTCCCCTTCAATTTTCCTATAGGGCAGGATGGATTTCTGTACCCCATTTCCTGTATTTCTTATTTCCCAGTTGCATGTGAAAATTTTTTTTAAACATGTGTTTTTAAAACTTTGGGTCCCAAATTTTCTCCCTTCCTCCCTCCCCACCCACCCTCATTGATAAGACAAGCAACTAAATATAGGTTATATATGTGCAGTTATGCAAAACACTTCCATACTAGACATGCTGTGAAAAACTAACTCTATTTCCCTTAATCCTATCCCCCCCATTTATTCTATTCTTTCTTTTGACCCTGACCCTCCTCAGAAGTACTTGCTTCTGATTACCCCCTTTCCCAATCTGCCCTCCTCTCTATCATCCCCCTACTCTTTTGTCCCCTCCCCCCATTTTCCTGTAGGGTAAGACAGATTTCCATACCCAATTGAGTGTGTATGTTTTTCCCTCCTTAAGTCAAATTCTATGAGAATAAGATTCACTTACTCCCTCTCACCATCCCCTGTTTCCCCTCCACTGTAAGAGCCTTTTCTTTTCTGGGTTTTTTTTTGTGAGATAATTTACCCCATTCTACATCTCCCTTTCTCATCCTAGTATAATCCTCTCTCACCCCTTAATTTTATTCTCCAGATATGACCCCTTCATTTTCAATTCACCCTGTGCCCTCTATCTATCTATCTATCTATCTATCTATCTATCTATCTATCTATCT
>NW_020954591.1:31069144-31148032 GCF_900497805.2 Vombatus ursinus | reverse complement strand
TCTATCTATCTATCTATCTATCTATCTATCTATCTATCTATCTATCTATCTATCTATCTATATCTATATATATGTACTTATAATTTTTTCCCCTCCAACTACCCTAATACTGACAAAGGTCTCATAAGTTACATATATCATCTTTCCATGCAGAAATGTAAACAGTTCAACCATAATAAGTCTCTTATGATTTTCTCTTTCTTGTTTACCTCTTCATGTTCCACTTGAGTCTTGTATTTGAAAATCAAATTTTCTATTCAACTTTGGTCTTTTCATCAAGAATGCTTGAAAGTCCTCTATTTCACTGAATGACCACTTTTTCCCCTGCAGAATTATACTCAGTTTTGCTGGGTAGGTGATTCTTGGTTGTAATCCTATCTCCTTTGCTCTCTAGAATATTATATTCCATGCCCTGTAGTCCCTTAATGTAGAAGCAGCTGAATCTTGTTATCCTGATTGTGTTTCCACAATACTTGAATTGTTTCTTTCTGGCTGCTTGTAATATTTTCTCCTTGACCTTGGAACTCTGGCATTTGGCTACAATATTTCTAGGAGTTTTCCTTTGGGGATCTCTTTCAGGTGGTGATCGGTGGATTCTTTCAATTTCTATTTTGCCCTCTGGTTCTAAAATATCAGGGCAGTTTTCCTTGATAATTTCTTGAAAGATGATGTCTAGGCTCTTTTTTTGATCATGGCTTTCAGATAGTCCAATAATTTTTAAATTCTCTCCCCTGGATCTATTTTCCAGGTTAGTTGTTTTTCCAATGAGATATTTCACATTGTTTTCTAATTTTTCATTCTTTTGGATTTGTTTTACAGTGTCTTGATTTCTCATAAAGTCACTAGCTTCCAATTGCTCTATTCTAATTTTTAAGGAAATATTTTCTTCAGTAATCTTTTGGACTTCCTTTTCCATTTGGCCAATTTTGCTTTTTAGGACATTCTTCTCCTCATTGGCTTTTTGGACCTCTTTTGCCATTTGGGTTAGGCTATTTTTTAAGATGTTATTTTCTTCAGTATTTTTTGGGGTCTCCTTTAACAAGCTGATGACTTGTTTTTTCATGATTTTCTTGCATCACTCTCAGTTTTTCCTCTACTTCTCTTACTTGCTTCTCAAAATCCCTTTTGAGCTCTTCCAAGGCCTGGGATTGATTCATATTCTTCTTGGAGGCTTTGGATGTAGGAGCTTTGACTTTGTTGTCTTCTTCTGGTTGTATGTTTTGATCTTCTTTGTCACCAAAGTAAGATAATATAATCTGACTCTTTCTGCACTGCTTACTCATGATCCCGGCCAATTACCTGAGTTTTAAACTCTTTGATAAGGTAAAAGTCTGCTTCCAATGTGGAGAATGTACTGTCCCAAGCTTCGGGGGTTTGTGCAGCTGTTTTCAGAGATACTTCTAGGGACCTGAAAATTTTCAGTTCTTCCAAGGTGGTATGATAATGGGGGAGGTGTTTCCCCTCCACTGCCACAACAAGCTTCACCACACCAGCATTCCTTCTTGCCCCAGGACTGCCCCTCAGAACTGTGACCCAGATCCAAGCACCGGTAAAACAAGACATTCCTGCCTCAGCACTGGCAAAGAGATCCCTGCAATCCCCCTCTGATCAGCCACTTGATTCCCCCATAGTCTTTGGGCCGGAAGCTCAGGAAGTAGCCATGGCCCCAGGGGTGGCTGAGACCTAGTTTCTTCTCTCACCGCAGTCACAGACTTTTCCCACTGACCTTCTAAGTTGTCTTTGGCATTCGTGGGTTCAGAAGTCTGGAAACCGCCACAGCTGTCCGCAATTCTGCCCTCTGAGGCCTCCTCCAGGTTCTCTGTGGCCTGTGCGCCCATGCCGAACTGTACTCCTCTCCCTGCCCGGCGTGATATACCTTTCCAATCAACCATGCAGGCTGTCTTTGGCTGGAAATTTGTTTCACTCTGTCTTTTTGTGGGTTCTGCTGCTTTAGAATTTGTTTAGAGCCATTTTTATAGGTATTTGGAGGGGTTTGGAGAGAGAGCTCAAGCAAGTCACTGCTTTCCCTCCGCCATCTTGACTCTGCCCCCACATTATTTTATTTTTAAAAAGAACCTTGGGTTACCTCTTTTCACCTGTAATATCAACATAGGGTCTCACTGGGAGCTATTCTACTATCTTGATAAAGCAACTAGAGGCAATATTCTATAAAGAAAAAGTATTAGCTTTGGCAACAGAAAGCCTGAGTTCAAGTACCAGCTCTGACATTTACTAGCTTTGACCATGGATTACTCACTTTAACCCTCAGACTCAGTTTCCTCATCTGCAAAATAGGGATAACAGCAATCATACCACCTGTTTCACAGGAATGTTATCAGTAAAATGTTTTGTAAACTTAAGAGTCCTATATGAATGTGCATTATATATGTGTCAGCCTTTTCCCAGTGTTTTTTTTCCTTTTCCCCAATTCCTGACCTGAATTCCATATTCAGTCCATTTTGATAATACCTTTATTTCTATAATAATGTTTTTACCTATGTGACTGTCCCATTCTGCTTTGATTAGCAATGTATTTAGATTTTCTATAGTCTGTTTACTCCTGCCTTCACTGTTCTCTTCAGTCCTGAATATTTGTTGCCTTCCTTGCCTTTGTGCAACTGGAGTAAAGGCACTTTGCCTTGATAGCTGAATGACGTCAGATGCCATTGCTGTGCTGTGCTTGATTATCTTCCTACCCTCTGGGTACCTAGATCCTACCCAATCTGATGTAGTGAAGTATAGGACCAGTCATGTTCTGTGTCCTGTGGATTATTATTATTATGCAGGTGCATGATTGCTGAGATTTCTTCCTGCTCCCAGGGGAAAGATTCCAGACATGGTTGATTTTGTTCTCCTTTGCCACAGTCCTATTTGCATTCCTCCATCCAGAGCCTAAATCCATTTGGCTTGTTGCCTACCTAACTTAAAAACCTGGCAATGTCATCATTTATGACTAGAATTTATTCAGGCTTACTGTATATAGAATAAACATTCTCTACTAGGATTCCCCCCCCCCCCAGGGGAAGAGAGGTAGATAGCAGCAAACATTTGATTTTATTGGTATAGGGAAATCCTGGTAAGGAAATTCCCTGTGAGGAAACTCCCTCTACCAATGATGAGGAAATTCCCTTCACCTGTGCATTGCTATCTCCTGCACAACTTCTAGCCTTAGAGCTTTCCCTGGGGCAATGAGAGGTTGTGTCTTGCCTGGCATCACACAACCACTATGTGTTGGAGGAAGGACTTGATCTCAGGGATTACCAACTCTGAGGCCAGCTTTCTATCTCTGATCCCACACTGTCTCTATTGGGAATAGAGAGAGGTATAAGCATATTACCTGGCCTCAAGGGACTTACACTTTAGAAAACAGACAGTGTAGCATATAGAAAGATAACAAGTAGGACATAGCCAGAAGATCTTGGTTCTTCTACCAATAACCAGGCACATAACCTAATCCTCTTTGTTTCATTTTTCTCATCTGTAAAATGAGGATAAAGAGAAAGCATGGCATAGTGGATAGAAGGCTAGCCTTGGATCCAGGAAGACCTAGTCAAGCCCTGCCTCTAGCATATCCTGGCTGTTACCTTGAATGAATTATTTAACCTCTCAGTGCCCCCAGGCAGGCCTGAGAAACTATAAATTGCTGCATTTTTTAAAGGGAAGTTCCTCATCATTGATAGAGGGAGTTCTCTATTTTAGTGAGATTATAAAGATGCACCAAAAACAAAACTAAAGAAGTATTTAAAAATACAAGTGGTACAGGGTTCAAAGGATGGAAATACCAGACAGGGCAGGGTTGATCAGGGAACATTTCACAAAGAAAACTTGAGGGGGACTTTAGTTTTGAAAGAAAACTAGGACTTTGGTAAATAGAGGGAAAGTGGGAGGGCATTCCAGGGAGGGGACATAGGGTGAGCCAAGATAGGAATGTCCATGACATTCTCTGGAAACAATCAATCAACAGACAATTATTAATGTACCAGTCACTGAGGATACAAAGACAAAAAATGGAAGTCTTTGTCCTCAATCAGCTTGCATTCTATGGGGGGAAACTGTGAGGAAATCAAGATGACTGAAGTGAGGGACCCTGTGTAGAAGAGGAAGGGTCTCATTAGTTTTGCATCTAGGTCACATATTCCAATCCTAAATAACATGGCAATAGCCCCAGCTTGTATAACAGTACTCACTACCATCATCATCAACGTGTGCAGTAGTTCATTTGACTCCCTAGGGGTCCTGAGCAGTAACCATTAGATAGCCTTGTCTCTCCCCAACAGGATAGTCAGAGTTGGAAGCAAGTCAGAGAAAAACACTGGCCATACTACTAGATGATTTAGGTTTGAGCTCTAGTGGTGGCACTAACAAGCTATGTGGTTTTAGGCAAATCATTCTAACCTCACTGGGAGTCAAAGTGCATCGGTAAACTGCAGTTACTAGTTCTTGACCTACCTCACAGAGTTGCTTAATTGAGGCAATATAGAAGAAAAAAGTTTGGAAAAGTATGAAGTACAATATTAATTTTAAGGTGATTGTACTATTACCAGTCTTCTAAAACATCTACATTTACAATTTACATTTACAATTACAATGTGCTACTGGTGACCCTAAATTCAATTCATTACACATTTAGTAAGAACCTCCTAAGTATCAGCACTCTACTACTGCTGGGGATCAAGAGACAAAAACAAAATTGTACCTGCCCTCAAGGAGTTTATAAGCTTCTATTCCATTGAGGGATGGGGGTGGGGAGGATAGGACAACATGCACATAGATGACTATATATAAATATCAGTCTATATTTATCTATATCCAGATAGACAGGTATATAGGCAGACAGACAGACAGATAAGTAGATAGATCGATATATCGATAGATCAATGATAAATACAAAGTGCTTTCAGCATGGGAGAGGCTTCTTGTAGAAGTGACACTTGGGCCTTAAAGGGCACTGGAGATTTCAGGAGGTAGAGATAAGGAAAGAGAATATTCTAGGCATGAGGAACAATCAATCAATCAATCAATCAATCAGCTTGCATTTATTAAGTGCCTGTTATGTGCTCGGCACAGTGCTAGGTGCTAGGGATATAAAGACAATATTCATCCTGGCTTCAAGAAGCCTATATTCTATTGGGGGAGACAACATGTACATATATTGGTATATTGAAATACATATGTGTACTATATATGTATAGTAAACATCTGGGTCTGTTGGTGTATGTGTGCATGTATAATACAAGCTAAATTGAGGGGAAGGCACTAGGAGCTAGGAATAGCATTCAAAGTCATGGACAGGGGAGATGTCATGTTATGAGAACCAGCAAATAGTTAATCAGGTAATTATATGAGAAAGTGCTTTGAAAAAGTGTGATACTAATTTAAGTTGATTGCATCTTGATATCACAGGTGCCTTTTAATACACCTACACAGCTCTGACCTTGCTGATGACTACAATTTGCCACTCATTTTTAAGTTTTCAGAATTCTATCTGCCCCAAGGTACCAAAGCACTGGACTAACTCTTCTAATGAGAGGTCTTTTCCAGACTGCTTCTATACTCAGTTAATTTTATAGTAACCCCAGGGAAGGCCAAAAGACTTTAAAAGTCCCTTTGGATCCAAGGTTTTTATCCAGGGAAACGTGTGTTTTCTGTTTCTCCCTTTTTTTCACATATGAGGACAATTCTTTTCTTAACCACGCACACTGAAAATGTCTTCAGAGTCTGGAAGATACAGGAGCAAAATTGAATATGGGGTCAATAAGTTGCAGAGACTCTTAATATTTTCAAAACTAATTATGTATGTCATTTTAATAAACACAATAAACCATTAAGCCAATAGTCCCATCGTTCTCTGCTCTTGAAAGCTTTAGTTTTGCTGAAGTGTGTCAATAACAGGTATGTCTCTGATAATCTTCAGAATATTTGAGAAAGGCAGAGATGTAGCTTCATATACTCATTTATTCTTTCATTCAACAACTACTTATAGAATACCAAATCGGCATCCCTTAGAGAGAGAGTCTGAATAAAGAACCAGGAGTTTTGGTTTTTTTCTAGACAAAAGTTAAGTGACTTATCCAGGGTCACACAGCTAGTAAGTGTCAAGTATCTCTGAGGTGGAATTTGAACTCACGTCCTCCTGACTCCAGGGCTGGTGCTCTATTTACTGCACCACCTAGCTGTCCCTAAGAATCAGGACTTTTAAAGAATTCCAAGGCCACAATGGGTCAAAAGTTTGATGTTTCAGCCAAAAGAATTAAGACGCCTTAAGGATGCACTAAGAGAAGCACGAAGTTCAGAAAGAGAGAAATAATAGTCCAATTGCTCTCCCTTAATTCTAGTGCCTTCCCTTTGTCGCTTGTCTCCAAGTTATCTTGTATAGGGCTTATTTTGTATATCATTGTTTTCGTGTCGTCTCTCCCATCAAACTGAGAGCATAGTACACATATATATTTCAATATACCAATATATGTACGTGTCTTTCTTTGTATCCCCAATGTTCATCATAGTGCCTAGCATGAAGTAGGTGCTTAATAAATGTTTCTTGACTGACTGACTTACTGAAAGATCTACTGAGCTGGCATTCAATTGATCTTAGCCATTACCCATAAACCTTACACTCATGTTTAACTTCAACATTCCCTTGGGCTGATCTCAACTTGTAATTCAAATATATGTCATGAATAGATACCACAGGGAAAGGGTTGACATTTTTTTGAGAAATGCCCAAGTGGTCTATGGCCACATGACAAGAATTAGACACATTTCCAAAGTACCTCAAAATTTCTTCTGTCCCAAGAATGGGGCAAAAAGAGGCCAATGGTCTTGACTTTGCTTAATAGCACAGTTTTTATATTAATCATTTAAAATAAAGCCCTGAAGAGAAAGTACTTTTGAATGTGTTTTGTGTCGATTATTGCCTCTGCACATGGAAATGAAACAGAAAATTGATTCAATTTTTTTCAATAATTCAAGCCATGAAATATGTAAACATTTGCTAACTGGGTACATTTATAGCCTGAAGTTTACAAAAAATCACACCAGTTCCCTACTTCGGTTTGCCCATATATGCATGGATTCATTTATTTGGGAGAAACAGTATGGCACAGCAAAAATGAAAACACTAGACTTAGGGTAGAAAGGTGGGTTCTACTCTTGCCTCCACACTTATCATGTGACCTTAAACCAATCACAACTTTCCTGGGCCTCAGTTTTTTTGTCTGTAAAATAGGGATAATATGTACATAAATTGACAAATACCATATAAGTATGAGTTATTAGCTGTTATTCCTTCAATACAATCATGTCCTGAGACGTCATCTTATTGTGAGATGAGCCTACATTCTAGAAAGGTTATGCCAATAGAGCACAAACTAACAGGCCCTACCAAGCTGAAAAGGTTTTCAGTCCAGATCCAGTGAGAAATAGCATGTTTTAGTGGATGAAGGACTGGCCTCATAGTCAGGGCAATGCTGTTGAAGCACCACCTCTGGCAAATTCTGTGTGACCCGGGGCAAGCCACTTAACCTCTGAATATCTCCAAGTAGCTCTATAAGTTGCAAAGCCAATGCTGATTAACATTGGTGGTGGGAATTTCCTCCCCAGGAACTCCCTTATACCAAAAAAATCATGACTTGGGACAAACCAAACAAACCCAGTAACTAATCGTTTGCTGCCTAAGGACCAGCTGAAGTACCTATGTTTGAAAAGGCTTGTCACAAGAAGGCTGGGCATCAGGTGATGCGATACATTCTGGCTACAGCAATTCATGAGATCATCTCCTAAGGCATGGAGAGAAGTATGGATGGAGGAAACACCCACTCTGATGAAATCATACATTTTCTGAAGCATGAAAGCACTATTTCTCATTATTTGTGCCACAGGCAATAAAGTGAAATCCTTTAAATATCAGAGACTTTCTTGAAAATGCCTGAGTGTCCATCGGGACATGCAATTAAGTGTTTTAATGAAATGTGGTCATGTTCCTTTAAAAGAATATTCCTTAAAAGGTGTCTGTTCCTACCCCAAGTTATCGTTTGTCAAAAGTTCTTACTACCCCTGCAAATACATATTTCTCATAGGGACTGAGTTAAATTTGTAAGTCAGTACTATAGCTACAAAGTTTCTTTTTTTAAAAAGCCACAGATTAAAAAGAGGAAGGCTGCTAGGAGAAAGCCAAAGTCAGAGGACCTTTGAATAGAGAAGGTCAAGGATTGTGAAATTCTGACATAAAGAATTCTGGCTTCTGTTATGCCTCTTTAACTTCAAGAAATGTGTCTGTGGGCAGACTCAATCTTGAAATATTCTGAGAAGAGCATGAGTTCAGATGCAGAAAAGGAATCAGGGCTTTAAAGGAATACCAATAATTTGTCTAGCACATTACAGAGAGAGAGAGAGAAAGAGAGACAGACAGACAGAGACAGAGACAGAGAGAGACAAAGAGAGACAGAGAGACAGAGAGAGACAAAGAGAGACAGAGAGACAGAGACAGAAAGACAGAGACAGAGACAGAGAGAGACAAACAGGGAAAGAGAGAGAGACAGAGACAAAGAGACAGAGAGACAGGGAAAGAGATAGACAGGGAAAGAGAGAGAGACAGAGACAGAGAAAGAGAGACAGAAAGACAGCAAGAGAGAGACAGAGAGAGAATTGAGACAGAATGAGTGTGTTTAGGAGCAAAGAAAAAGTAAGAACAGATTCCAAGGGAAAGTTGGGCCTTGCCCTGAGATGTATCAGTCACGCACTTAAAAATCTTCAACACCGAACCCTGCTTAACACATGCTAGCTCTAAGCTGGAGGCAATTTTCAATTCGTCCCCTAATTTATCTCAGGTGTTGATTTTGTAAGAGCCCAAATGCGCAGTAAGCATAGGGCACAGTTTACTTTGTTCAGTACTGGGCCGAACTTTTTGAAAATAAGTTCAAAATGCTAGCAAGTTATGAAAGGAAATAGGTGTGTTGTAATTTAAGTTCATGGGGTAGATAGGTGGCACAATGGATAGAGTGCCAGGCCTGCAGTCAGGAAGACCTGAGTTCAAATGTAACCTTAGACACTTATTAGCTGTGTAACTCTGAGCCAGTCACTTACCCCTGTTTGCTTCAGTTTCCTCATCTGTAAAATGAGCTAGAGAAAGAAATAACAAACCACTCCAGTATCTTTGCCAAGAAAACCCAAATAGGGTTACAAAGAGTTGGGTTGAGTAAATGAGTCTTGAGTAAAATGGCTCTAGAACAACAAATTTAAGTTCATCTAATGGTAAAAGGCAGCTTGGAGGCATTTTGAATGGAACACTGGACTTGGAATCAGGAGAACCTGAGTCCACATCCTGTCCCAAATACGTGCTATCTGTGGGCTCCTGAGCTAGTTACTCAGCCTCTCTTAGCTTCAATTTCCTTATATGTAAAATGGGGGTAATAATAATACCTACCTCAAAAGGTAGTGAGGAGTGAATGAAATCCTCTATGTAAAATACTTAGGATTACAAATTTTCAAGCACTATATAAATGCCAGCTATTTTTATAATCAAAAGCACTAGATTTGGGGTTGGGAGACCTGGGTTCCATTTTAGGTCCTGCTCTTTGACCTTAAGTAAGTCACTCAACTTATCTTGGCTTGAATGTCCTCATCTGGGAAATTAAGCAATTGAACTAAATGACCTCTGAGTCACCTGTTAGCTCTAACATTCGATGTCTATCCTTTTCCAGTGCAGCAAAGATCTCCAATTTCTGTCAACATGGCCATTCTCCTTTGACTAACATCACAAGCCCCTTGTGACTTAAGCTTTTTGAGGGTAAGGATGGTTTCACTTTTCTCTTCCAATCTCCAATGCCTAGCAGAGTTCCTGGTGTATGATGGATACTTAGTAAATGTTTGTTGACTGATTGATCATCTTCAAGATTGACTGTATCCAAAAAGAATGATCCCTAGCTGAGCCTCTTTGTCTGAGGCTCCTGTTCCATCACTTGGCCTGTACTTAGAAGCTTCCCAGTTTGGTTGAATGACCCAGAGCTTCCATTTCCCCTGGCCAAGCCTTTGAGAACTTAGAGTCGCCTCCACACCATGATAAGGTATTGGAAGACTTTAGTCTGGCACATAGTAGGCACTTAATAAATATTTATTGACTTACTGAATAATGATTCCATACTTTTTTCTGAAATGCTGATCATCCAATATTTGCAGACAGCTTCTGTGTTCCCAGTTGATTGCCTCCCAGGGAAGAAAGAGGTCAGAAAAGGCATAGGAATCTTCGGTTCAAATGGAAGAAGCCATAGGATCAGGAAAACCAGGCCAGAGGCTATGAGAAGGAGGGAGCATCTGTCTTTTTGTCTTCTAGCTACTTTACCCAAACCTAGTTTGGGGAGCTGTGGGGATGGAACATAGTTTGAAAAGTTTATTTTTGCTTCTTGCTGAGATCTGTAGGACTGAAATTCAGCCTTGTTTTCTTATCCCCCTGCTGTCTGCTTGTTTGCTCAGAGCTGAGTGTTTGAGAGATGTTTCAACTTTGAAAAAAATACAAATAATCTGTAGAGCAGAGCTCCGCATCTGGACATTTTTTTATAAAGTTAATTTTAAAAAGGCAACATATTTCTGAAACTCCAAAGCATGTGTTGTTAATAACCCAATTGGCATTTCATTAATGTTTGCAATGCTGCCTTATTAAAATGAAATGAAATCCTTATTGGAGATGTTTAATACATCAGGAAACTCACTATGGCTATGGTTAAGCAGATAAGACATTCAAAGGAATGGAGGTAATCAAAGTGCCGTCTGTTTCTCCAAAGGTAAAAATCCCTACCTCAAAGGTCCCATCCAAGAGATAAATAGTGATATGGTGTGTATGGTCAGCCAAACAGATGAGACTATTTCACAGTTTACCTTAAAATACCTAAGTGTTAATACCTGTTAATAAAATTCACCTGTTAAGTGACTAAAGTAGTTTTAATTGGAATCATAGAGTTTTAGAGCTGAAAGGACCCTCAAAGAGTATCTAATCCCATCTCTTAATTTTACATATAAGAAAAAGGAAGTTATTTAACTTCTTTAGGTAGATAACTAAAGAAGTTAAATTACCTTCTTGAAGTCCATCTATCAATAGGTATTTAATAAGCACCTACTATTTCTCAGGCACTGTGCTAGGCTCTGGGTATACAGCAAAACAAAATAAAATAGTCCTTGCCCTCAAGAAGCTTACATTCTATTGAACATACAACAAACTTGTGGCATAGTCATAATGGGAAGTCTGATTTCTTGATCCCATAGTCCAATGCTCTTTTCACTAAACATATTTTAAGGATACGTGATTTCAAGGATGTGAATGTTCTGACAAAGATGGCAACCCCTTGGTGACTTAGCAGATAATCTTAAAAAGGTGCTGTGGCTGAAAGATTCATCACCCAACAGGCCACTTGGTCATAAGCCTCTCCAATCTTGGCCTATTTGGTCAGCAGACCACATGTTTCTACAGTCTGCCACCTAGAAATACTTGAAGCCTTTTCAGGTTGGTAGGATCTGTCAGTTTGCTTTCCATAATCTTCAACAACCCAAGGTCATCCTTATACCATGATAAGCACAACGAAACTTCAGAGTAAGATATGGATGCGTGGACAGTAAGAATCTGGGGTTTGCCAAGGTAATTATTTGAAGGAGATATATAATAATTACTTGAAGAAGATATATAATAATAATAAGATGAAGTATTATCTCTTTATAAAAGCATCACAAACTTGCTGTGTAAACCCATGGGTGGTCGACTAGTACCCTCTTTTAAGACAATGTTTTACACTGTACTATTGGGATCACCAACTCTCTCAAGTAAATGGCATGATCATGCCATCATTCCAGGATCACGGAATACGGGTTTCAGCCACCTAGACCCAGAGAAAGGAGGTCTAAGGAGCAGCTGCTCCCAGGATCATCTCTAAGAGTTCTCTGCTGTTCAACACTCAGTCACTTGGTACCCAAAAGAGAGGAGTTAGTAACAGTCTGTCTGTAGTCACCATAGCCCTGATATCAGCACATGTGGATCATGTTGTTAAATCTTCAGATGGAAGAGAATATGGGAGCCCAGGTGTGAGACACCCAACTGAGCTTTCGGGAGTAGCCCACCTGTACCCATGGATTCATTTGGTGAAGTCATGCTTTATACATGCAATGAGTATATTTTTCTATACCATGACAAAAAGAAACCACATTGCTTTGCTCAGAAACCATTTTTTTGAAATGCTTTCCAAGTATAAGAAAGCCCCAGAGATTGGCCCCAAACATTGTTCTTATGTTTGAAACCAATACTTGCACAAGCTTCATGGTACTTCAGATGCAGCATGTGGTGGTGAGAGAACAGGGTTTAAGCCACAAGACCTGAATCTCAAACCCAGCACTGATACTTAATAGTTGTGTGATTCTGAACAAGTCACTATACCTTTCTGAGCCTTGTTTTTCTCATCTGAAAAATGAGGTTAATACTATTTGCAGTATCTATTGTACCAGACTATTGTGACAAAAGTACTTTATAAACTTCAGAGTACTATAGAAGTCAGAGGTAGCATCTTTGGATGGATTCTTTAAACAAGAGAGATCCACCTATTCTTTTGCTAGGTACTTGAGATACTAGATTCAGTTTGGGGTACCACACTTTGAGAGAGACATTGCCTTAAGAGGCAAAATCAGAATAACTGGGTGGCACAGTAGATGGAACACTGGCCCTGGAGTCAGGAGAACCTGGGTTCAAATCCAGCCTTAGACATTTACTAGCTATGTGACCCTGGATAAGTCACTTAACCCTGATTGCCTCAAAAAAAAAACATAATCCCTCTCCTGACTTCAATACTTCAAAGCATGCCTCTTCTGTTGTTTCATCCCAGAATTTCCCTCAGTGACTGGGATCACCCTGTCCCAGACATCCAACTATCCTAAGGGCTTTCTCAACCTAGAATATCCCTCTGCAAGACAAGGAACACTCCTCCCATTGGTGAATTCCTCCTGGGGGTCTCCATTTTGTGGAAGGGCACATGCCACCCTTCATTCTGCTCCCAGCCCTGTTTCTGACTTCTGGGCTTTAAATCCATAAGGCAGGAAGCTTCCTCTCTATCCTCTAACTCCCCCAACTCCTCATTTTTCAGCCCCCTTTTGTCTGTTGTCTTTCCCCATTATAATGTAAGCTCCTTGAGGGCAGGAGTGATTTTTTTTATTGTATTTGCATCCCCAGCATTTCGTACAGTGCGGACCACAGTAAATACTTAACACATACTTGTTTCCTTTTTTTACTCAATTGAAATGCGTTCAGTACTGAGGGTGCTGATATCACATTGATAGCTAAAGGAGCTGAAGATGCTTAATCTGAAAAAGAAAAAGATTTAAGAGGGATTTTGCCAGTTTATTCAAATACTTGAAGAGCTATCAAGGAGAAGAAGGATTAAATATGTTGTCCATAATCAAGAAGGTAAGCTTAAGGCAGTGGAAAGAACACTGAATTTGGGGTCACAGGAGCCAGTGCAAAGCTCTGCTCCGTCATTTACCTTATGTGACCTAGGGGGAGTCACTTCACCCCTCTGGCCTCAGTTTTCTTATCTGTACAATGAAGGAGTTGGATTAGGTGATCTCTAAAGTCCCTTCCACCTATGGTCTCATTGTCATCCAGTCACTTCTTGAATCCAAAAAAGTGTTCATTAAAAGAAGTGCTTTCTAATAATCATAACTGTCCCTAAATGGAAAGCCTGCCTCATATGGTAGTGAACTCCCTCACCCTATAAGGATTCAAGTAGTGTCAATCAACTAGCAATTATTAAAGGCCTGCTATGGGCCAGGTAGTATGCTAAATGCTGGGTTCAAGGAGAGACTGAATGACTACCACTCAGGAATTCCTGAGTGGGATGGACTCTACCATCAATTTCCAAACTTTTTTGATCATGCACAACTATCAGCAAAAATAATTAGAGTATATACTCCAAATACGTGTCCTTTACTTATTTACAAATTATATAATGTAATTCTGTGCTGTTAATTATGGGCAGCTAGGTGGCAGAGTACATAGAGTGCTGGGACTGGAGTCGGGAAGACTTACCTTTCTGAGTTTAAATCTGGCCTCCAACATGTACTAGCTGTGTGAGTCATTTAACCCTGTTGGCCTCAGTTTCTCATTTGTAAAATGAGCTGGAGAAGGAAATGGCAAACCACTCCAGAATCTTTGCAAAAAAACAAAACAAAACAAAACCCAAATGGGTTCACGAAGAGTCAGACATGACTGAAAACAACTGAACAGAACTAATAATTATATACATTATTAAAATGTATTAAAAAACTAAAAATTTAAAAATATTAAATGAAGATTAAATAATACTTGATCCTAGAGTTAACATGGAGTCCTCAAAGTTCATTGAGTAGGAAAGTGACTTGGTCAGACCTGCACTTTTGGAAAATTATTTTGGCAATTGTTTGAAAGATCAGTAGGAGAGCCCTGAGGCAGAGAGAGAGAGAGAGAGGTAGTCGATGGGGCAGCCTTAACTAGGGTGGTGACTGTGAGGGAAGGATGGCAGTGCCCTCAATAGTACCAAGAACATTTATAAGGCTGGTAGTTTGGGAAGGAAAAATAATGTATCCTTATCTTCAATCTGAGACAGAATCCATCCATGCCTGCTCACTCTGCATGGCTCATTCTGTGTGACTCACTCTGTCCTACCCAAAATGAAAAAGGGATAGGACTCTTACTCACCATCATAGTCTCTGAGAACAGAGCATAACCTTTAAGGGTCAGAGGTCATCTGTGGGGCAGGAGGTGGGAACAGGATTTTCCCAATGGAACTTGTAGAACTACTGTAGATAGTGATTAGCCCGGGTTCTAACTTTCCTAAGGGGCCAACCCCCAATTCAGGAGCAGGTCTGGTGGAGATTGCACAGCAGAGGGAGGGAGTGGAATGCTACACTATTGGGAGATAAGTGAATCCTTATGATTGGCTAAGAGAAATGAGGGCCATATCCAACTTCTCTTCCTACCCCCCAACTGGTTGATCACACAGTCCTAAGGGTCAGGCCCTGGCTCCTCTGGTGTTTCCAGGGTCTCGTGGGGGACCCATCCCCCATGATGGAGACAGCTAGGCTTGACCTTAGCTCACATTTCTATAGGGCTTCCATATTTGCTAAGCACTTTACACATTTTCTCACATTTGATCCTTACAGCATCTCTGTAAGGTGCTATAGTTATCTCCATTTTATATGTGTAGAAATTGAAACTCAGAAATTGAAACCTAGGGTCACAAAGCTAGTAAGTATCTGAAGCAGTATTCAAACCTAGGTCTTCCTGACTCAAAGTTAAATGAGCAAACCACTTTGGGCATACTTCTCTCTCCTAAAAGATCTACAGGGTCTCTTCAAACTCTGGGGTTCTATGATTTTTCATTCCCTCCCACACCAGAGAACACAAATTCTCTGAGGACAGAGGAGAAAAGACCTCCCTCTGGTCCTTCTCCTTATTCTCCTGCCAAACTAACACTGGTCTGACCACACTCGAGCAGAATTACTTCCCTCCCATCCTTCCCACAGCTTCTTTTTACCTCTGAAGACGTGCTCTCTACTTATTTATTCACAACTCCAACCCAGAGTTCAGAGGAGCAGGGTACCATTTAATGTAGCACCCACGCCCTTGAAGACCCCCTGATTTTTACCCTTCTCTCAGTCTCCTAACCGGTGTTAGTACATGTTGTTTTCATTCCTGCCTCCATGCTTTTGCTCCTGCCAGTTTCTTCACCTGAACCCCTCCTTCTCTCCTGTCCACACCCTACTCAGCCTTCAAGGTCCAGATCAAATTCCACCTTTCCTATGAAGTGTTTGCTGGCTATGCCTCCAGTGCACACTATTCTCTTCCATCTCAGCACCTAGTAGCTCACGGTACACCACTTTCATGGTCTTAAATTGTGCATGTTCATGTGTGTGCTAGATTTCACTCTCCAGTCAGATAGTAAACTTGTGTGTGGAGCACAGACCTTATGCTTTTGTATCTCCCAAAGCACATTGGACACATAGTAGGGATTAAAAAATACTTGAGAGATTGATTGACATTCCTTCAGCTGTTTTCCAATCTGTCATTTTCTTATGGCAAAAGACATCAAAGCCTCAAAACGAAAGGAGCCCCTACGTCTCTGGAACCAAGATATGGAGCAGCCTATCCTCCCCTCCCCTTGCTGCCCCCCCATGCCACAGGGCCTGGTCTTCTGAAAGAAACATCAAAGCAACAGGCAGGTGGGCCTGGCACACAGAAACCTGTTCATACCAAAATTCATGTCTGATTCTTCAGACAGTGAAATGACAGAATGAATTTCTTCTCTGAACCAACAGGGTTAATGTGGCCACTGATCGATAGAAGGAGGAGATTTAGCCTGTTGAAAGGGGCAGAGTTTTTTTTTGCTCTTTCCTTTTGATCACTGTCTGGCACTCCCCAGAGCTGCCATGTGCCCAACACCTGATAAATGCTATTTTATAAATGGCAATGAAGAGAATTCGGGGTCATAAATCTCCTTCCCACCCTCTACCCCACCTCCTTACTTTTTTTTTTCTTTATGGATCTAATGGAAAATTGAAACCATGCTTCTGCTTTGCAAGGAAAGCCTCGGCTTTCTGGAAGGCCCTTTTAAGGGAACTTTAGGGAGGCATTGATGCCAAAGGCCATTTTATGCTCATACTCTCTAGATTGTGACTATACTGTCTGGAAAGCTCAGCCCACATGTGCATGCTGTAGGGTGGATGTACATTTACATCTGCCCACATCTGGGTGAATGGGCTATTACAACAACCATAGCTCTCCATGCTGGTTAGCCTGGGTCTGTGAACTCCATTTTCATACAATGCTAATGGGGCCAATGTCACAGGTTCAATCCCCACAGGGCCAGTTAGCTGTATGCAGAGGAGAACTCAGTCTTATGCCCTCACACTGGATACCTAACTCCAACCATCTCTTTTGTGATCCTGAACTGATGGTCACAAAGGAATCTGAATAAGAGTCTGGGTGGCTCAACCAATCACATAACCACAGAATGTCAGAGCTAGACAAGCCTTCAATGGCCAGGGAGTCCATCCTATATACAAAAGTATATGGAAAGAGACCTGAAGTTCTTCCAGAACAAAAGGTCCCTGAGGGCAGGCACTGTCTCACTTTTGTACACAAATCCCTAGCACCTAGTACAGTACCCAGCACATAGCAGGTGATTAATAAATGTTTGTTGATTGATTAAGTGATTTTTTACAATTTGTTCTTATAAAATACTCAAAGTATTACAGGTCAAAATAATTGGTCTACTAATGAGCAGTAATCTTTTTTTATGTGTGTGTGTATATATATATATACATATATATATGAAAAATAATACTTTGCTGATGTTGTTATCAAAAATACATGACCATGGGAAAGAGTTGTGGTGTTGATCATTGTGTTGGACTCCCAGTGTGGTAACTCTCTCCACCAATACAGATCACTATTGGTGTATGATTTAATATGTACATCCTAGGTTGTTGCCTAAGGTATATGTCATACTCAGGTTGACCCAACTCATGTCAGAGGCAAGATTTGAACTCAGATCTCCCTGACTTCATCCATTATGACATACCGTCTCCTATTAGTAATAATTATATTTTATTAACAATTACAATAATGTCCTTAGGCTAAACTCAAAGTACTGTTGCCAGCTTGAACTTTCCAACACATATAAAAAGTAAGTAAAAATAGTATTTATCTCTTGATTTTTTTTCTTAGTGAACCTGTGATTTCATTGATGTAGGGAACTCACAGTAAGAGAACTCCCTCTATCAATGCTAATCAATACCTGTTTTACAAGTTAAAGTTTTAGAGAGTTGCCAGGGGCAGTGAGAAATGAAGTGATTTTCCCACATCTAGTATGTGGCAGAGTCAGAATTTGAAATCAGCTCTACCATTGATGTACCTTTTTATTTCTCAGTCAGTACCAGATAGTTTTTCATAATTACTGCCTTATAAAGTAGTTTAATATCTGATACTGCTAAACCATTTTCCTTTACACTTTTTTTTTCATTATTCCCTTTGATATTCTTGACTTTTTGTTTTTCCAAATGAATTTTGTTATTATTTTTTTTCTAATTCAGTAAAATAATTTTTGGTAATTTAATTGGGATGGCATTGAATATGTAGATTAATTTGGGTAAAATTGCCATTTTATTATATTGGCCCTACCTGCCCAAGAACAATTACTATCTCTCCAATTATTTAAATCTGATTTTATTTGTATAAAAAGTTTTTTTTATAATTTTGTTCATATGGTTCCTGGGTTTGTTCTGGCAGGTACACTCCCAGGTATTTTATACTGCATGGAGTTCTTTTAAATGGGGTATTTTTTATTATCTCTTCTTACAGGGTTTTGTTTGTGACACATAAGAATGCTGATGATTTATATGAATTTACTTTATATCCTGCTACTTTGCTAAAAATTATTGTTTCAACTAACTTTTAATTGAGTCTTTGGGGTTTTCCAAGAATATCATCATATCATCTGCAAACACCCCTAGGTTGACCTTTTACCCTCTAGGCCACTATGTTTTGCTTCTCTTGATTTCCTGGTTTAAAAATAGTAATGTCTTATATCTGAATAGTAAATTATGTTTTTTCCTCAATAAGGGAAGTATAAAATCCTGCTTAGATACTTTTTCTTGTAGTGTTCATGACTCTGAGATCCTGAAGGCTACCCCAGAAGATTATAAACTCTGGCAGGTCCTACTGAAGTGGAGAAGCAGGCAGCTGCCATCTATGAACCAGCCCAGGTGACTCTGCAGGCACTCACCCATAGCTCAAAGTCCACAGCCTGCACTTGATGCCACCAGAAACGTGAAGGCTTCCTGCTAAAGGGTTCCTACTAAATTAGAGAGATGGTACCAGTCTTCATGGGGTGGAAGGGATTTCTCTGTCAGTGAAGTAATAGACCCTTGAGGCAGTGAAGTGTTCTTGTTCAAGAGATGTTGTCATGTACATTATCTCATCTGAGCCTCACAACTAGGAGTCCTTAGTCTGGGATCCTGAAATCTGGAATCTCTTGTAGATACCCAAATTAACTATAAAGGACATATGAAGAAAGATGCTATCTACATCCAGAGAAAGAACCAATAAATAGAACTATGTATAGGATAATTTTACATACACACATACATAAATATACATATACATATATATGTGTGTGTCTCATGGTAGCCATCTCTAGGGCAAGGCAGGGGAGAAAGAAGAAAAAAAAAGAAATTTACATAATAATTTTGTGGTGTATTTGAAGGGAATAGCAAGTTGTGCATAGTAAATTTGCAGTTTTATGCTCAATCATCTTTTTTATTGTACTGTGTTATGGAAATGCTTGTTTTATTCCAAAAATTAAAAATAATAATATTTTGATAATTATATTTCAATGTAATAACCCTCCCTTGTAATCCTGTGTATTTTATTTGATGCATTATAAAGCCTTCCTCTGAGAAAGGGCTCATAGACTTCACCAGATTAGCAAAGTGAGATGGTCCATAATACATAAAAAAAGATTAAATTCCCCTACTCACAACAATTTAGCACCTAGCATAGTGCTGTAAACATGACAATTGCTTAATAAATATTTGTCAAATTGAATTTAACCCTGTAAGGCAACCATAATATGTTCTATTATTCCCATTTTACAGATGAAGAAACTGAAGTTCAAAGAAGTTAAAGAGTTTGCCCAATAACACACAGTTGGTTAGCTGACATAATGCTCTTTGTAATGCACTGGAAAATACTTAGCACCGTCAATGTGGAAATGCTTAGCACCATCAAAAGTGTCAAAGTGGTCACTAAAAATGAGAAATTCAGATGTATGATATATTTCCATAAATCCTACACATATATAGAATACAGCATACATGCATACAATGTCCATTTGGCATTTGTCCATGCCAAAAAGGACTGTAGAGTTTGGGTTTGGGAATAAATAGTAGCAGACAAACCTCAAACACCATAGAGATCACAGGAAGGCAGAATGACAGAGTAGAATTGGGTTTAAAATTGTACTGGGTTTAGAACCAGAGGATTGGGTTTTAATCTTGGCTCTCTTGCATGCCACCTGTATAGCCTTGGGCAAGTGAAATCAGTTATGTAGGCCCCAATTTCCTTGCCTGAAAAATAAGGCCCTGGATCTAAATGTCCTATAAGGTCCTTTCCAGCTCAAAGTCTATGATCCTTTGATTATCTAACTTTATCTCCAGATATGGCAGACCCTTATGCCATATAATACAAGAGAAAAAGGTAGTTATTATAAGCAAGTATGTGTGTCTTTTGCTTATATTGTTTGTTTCTCTGAGATTTCGATTTCTGTTACATGTCTCTCATCTCTGCCTGTAGAACACCCCTGGCCCACACTGCTTGAAGCTGTCTCTGATAATTTCCTAGAACTGAGGTTTCTTTGGAGGATAGCATACACTTCTCCTTCCATCACAATTATATTTCAGCCTTTCACAATTGCCTCACTTTGAACTGATGGCTTTCCCAACCCCAGATCTGGCACAGACAAATACTAGCCCACAGCTGGAGGTGAAGCCAGTTACATGATGTTGTTGTTTTAAAAACTCCTTCTACTTTACCCATTTGGGACTTCCAAATGTAAGAGCTAGATCTTGTCTTGTGTCATTTAAGGACAATAGATGAATCTCCATGAAGATCAACTAAAGAAACAAAGGTCCTCCCTGGAAAATGTTCAACCCAGTTTTCAATAGATTTCACATTTGGAGACCACCAATAAAAGTTTCCAGCTGATTTTCATAGATGGGATAGAAGTAATATAACTAAATGAAAATATGCCCTGGTCACCCATATGGGTCCTTCAATGATTACTACACTTCTACACATGACCCTCTTCCAGTTTCCTCTTGCATATAATTTTAAATTTTAAAAAAATTATTAATACCTTTTGTTTTTATTACCTATATTTTCTAATGCATTCTTTTCCCTCTCCTCCCCGAAGAATCATCTCTGATAATAAAGAATAAGAAAGGAAATAAAAAAATGTTCACCAAAACTAATCTACATATATAAAAAAAGTCAGACATTATCTGTAGTCTGTTACATCCATATTCCTCTCCTCTACAAAGAAGAGCTGAGGAATGTGCCTTCTCTTATTTCTTCTTTGGGGCCATGCTTGATCACTTCAATTTCACAGTATTCAGTTTCAGGTATTTTTTGTTCTCCCTTCCATTTACTTTGTTATACTCATTGTTTATATTGTTTTCCTGATTCTGTTTGGTTCACTTTACATCTGTTGAGATAATTTTCCCCTATTTTTCTGTATTCACTTTATTAATATTTCTTATATCACAGTAATAATACTTTACTTTTATGTACCACATTTTGTTTAGCCATTTCCCAATTGGTAACATATCCACTTGACTTCCACTTCTATGCTACTACCAAAAAAAAATGCAACTACAAATATTTTGGTGTGTAAGGGGACGTTTTTTTAAATCAATGACCTCCTTGGGGGTATATTTGTGGTACAATCTCTGGGTCAAAGACTATGGACATTTTAGGAGATTATAGAGTTTGGATATAAATTAAAGCAGAGCACCCCCAAAAATATAGATCATAGAGAGGAAGCAAGGAGTAACCAAATATGTATTGGGTTTAGAGTCAGAGACTTGAATTTGAATCTTAACTCTATCACATTATCACCTGTGTGACCTTGGACGAATGACATCACTTGATCTGCATAATTCCAAATTGCTTTCCAAGATGTTGGGATCAATCCACAGTTCCAAAACATTAGTGGCATTAGTGTGCAAGTTGGTCTTTCCACAGTCCTCCAATATTAACTATTCCCTTCTTTTTTCATCCCTATCAATTTGGATGTAAAGGGAAAACTAGGACCTCTGGTGTGATGGCTGCTGAGCCTGTTTCAGGACTGCTTTCCACCTTTGGTGTTCACTTGTCACCCAACTCTCACCTTTGGCTGAATGCACAGCAGCCACACTCTGGCAAAGCATTTCAGCAGATGGGTTAAACCAGGTTGAGGGTAACCCTGGGGTCTCATGCCCTTCAGTGAGTTGGGGGTGGGATCTACCCCAAGCATGTGAAGACTTCCACCAGCAGAATGGGCAAATGTGAACAATTTGTTCCAACAGGCCATTACGGTGGTGGAAGCAGGCACTGTGCAGCGCTTAGAACTTGGTTAGACATTAAAGATGCCAAGGTCATCCAATGCATCCCATGCCATCACCAGTCATCTTGACTTTTATTTTGCCACTCGACTTTGATCTCTCTGGAAGAGAGAATGAGACTGACAGTTATGTGCAACTCTGCCTCATTTAAATCCAATTTATATGTGAATCAAAAGACATCACCCATATCATTTTACCTTTTTTACCTACCTTGAGATCCTGTGGTAAAGGGCAAGTGGTAAAGCAGCAGGTGTGGATACACTAGGAAGTATAGTCACAACCCTGCACATAGGTGGCCCAGGCCACAGGTTCTTCTCATTGGACTGAAGCAACACTGGGATTTCACAGCCACCTGGGTGTCTGAGCAGCCTCTTGTAAGGACTGCACTGCTTACTTCCTGATGTGAGAAGAGGCTAGAAAAGGTACCCTAAAAACTGTCTGCTTCACCTAACCTAACTCTGGCCTACTTATTGGCACAGGCAGGGATCCTACTCTACAGTCAAAACCCAAAAAAATATGAAAATTTATGAAGATGATTCCACTTATTATTGACATAAGGAATGTGTGCACACTTGTGGACAACAAGAAATCCAGTAGACCTAAAAGGCAAACAGCTCTTGTCATAAGAAAACTCAGCAGGTATCACATCCAAATAGTAGCCCTGAGCAAAATAAGTCTGGCAAATGAAGGCAAGCTTCCCAAAGTTGGAGCTGGATGCATGTTTTTCTGGGGTGGCCACAGTGATGGAAAGTCCTGTGAAGATAGCATGTGCTTGGCATTCAAAACTAATCTAGTCATCCAGCTAGTATGCCTCCCAAAAGATGTGAATGACAAGCTTGTGACAATGTGATTGCCACTTACAGGAAAGTGCCATACCACCATCATCAGTGAGTATGCTCTCGCCATGATAAATCCTGATGAGGCCAAAAAAAATTTATGAAGACCTATAGACCATCATCAATGTACTGAAAGAGGTTGGCTTGTAATTCTGGGTGACTTTAACACCAAAATAGGCACAGATTATCAGAGATAATGGAGTGCTTGGGAGGAATGGAATGGAAACAGAAACAGCAATGGTCACTTACTACTGAACACTTGCACATCTCATGACCTCATCACCAACACTGTCTACACAATAAAACTTTATGGATGTACTCTCACAGCAAACATTGACATTTAATAGACTATGCCATTGTAAGGAGAAGAGACAGACAAGATTTGAGAGTAATGAAGGCTCTGTGAGGCACAGGGCACTGAGACATAGGCTTATCCTCTCCTAGCTACACATTTGAGTTCAACAAAAGTGGTGGCCCCAAGGCAAGATGACTACCAGAAGACTTAATGTTAACAGATTAGAGTGCTTTCCCTTGCATGAACAATTTGTCGCTGAATTGGAAGGAACACTGAGCCACCATACGGTTGGCAACCGTTGAGCAGAAAAGGAGTGGACAGCTTTCAGAGATTTGATATACAGCATCACATTTATTCATCTGAGCCAGAACACTCACAAACAACAAAACTTGTTTGACAAAAAATTATGGGGAAATTCAGAAATTGCTAAACAAAAAACAAGAGCTTCACAGGGTTTACCATCAGGATAGTTCACCCATCTCTAAGAAGGTAGCATTTAACTCCTTCAAAACTAAAGTGCAAATGAAGCCTAGGAGATGTAAAATTCTTGGCTCAGTAAGAAGGCAGTTGAAATTCAGTTTTGAACAGATAGTAACAATCCAAATCACTTTTATGATACCTGAAAGGCTATTTATGAGCCAAAGACCTATGGTGCATCTCAACTTCTCAGTGCTGAGGAAGCCTCAGTGATTAATGATTAGGACATGATCCTGGAGAGATGAGCTGAAAACTTCCATAGTGTTCTCAACAGACCATCATCAACCACTGCTGAAGACACTGATCGTATATCTCAGGTTGAAGTTACTCTCTCTCTAGCCAAACTTCCAGCTGAAGAAGAAGTTTTGAATGCCAATAGACTCCTCTCAAGTGGCAAAATGCCTGTTGGGGATTCTATTTCAGCAGATATTTACAAAGCAGGGGATCTACTGATTATACAAAAGCTTACTGAAATTTTCCAGGCTATATAACAAGAGGAGGTTATCCCCCAGGAGTTCAAGGGGGAATTGTCCATCTCCATGAAGGAAAGGAAATAGATTGTCCTGTGACAATCAAAGAGGGAATCTCTCTCTCTTAGTCATTGCTGTCAAGATTCTTGCCAGAGTCCTACTTAATAGGTTGATCCTTCACCTGGAAGATGGTCATCTACCTGACAATTAACACCAAGAAAAAAGAAGGTCTCTACCAGCCAGCACCACACCATCCATACATGGAACCATCAGTTACAGCAAATGGAGAAATTTTGAATGCTGTGGATAAGTTCACTTACCTTAGCAGTATACTTTCAGTGAATGCACACATAGATGACGAGGTTCCCACAAGCATTGCCAGAGCTAGCTCAGTGTTTAGGAGGCTCCAAAGGAAAGTGTGGGAGAGAAGAGGTATTAGGCTGCCTACCAAACTGAAGGTCTACAGATCTATTGTGCTGACCTCATTGTTGTATGCCTGTAGCATACAAGCACCATGCCAGGAAGCTTAATCACTTCTATTTCAATTGTCTTAGGAAGATGCTAAAGATCACCTGGCAAGATAAAGTATCTGACACTGAAGTCCTCTCTTGAGCTGAACTCTACTGCAGAGAGTGCAACTCCAATGGGCTGGCCATGATGTTCGCACGCCAAGCATACCTTTGCCTGAAAGTCTATTTTATGGGGGAACTCACACAAAGGAAGTACTCACAATGAGGTCAGAAAGAAGTAATACAAGGCCATTCTCAAGGTTTCTCTAAAGTACATTGGAATCAATTGTGATACAAGGGAGACACTGGCACAGGGCTGCCCAGCACGATGTGCCTGCATCAAAGATAGTACTGCGCTCTTTGAGTAAAGCAGAATGGCTGTAGCTCAAAAAAAAATGTGAGATATGCAAATTTAGGGACATCTCCACTCCAAATGTTCATGTGAACTATTTGTGCCAGACCTGTAGTAGAGCCTTCCAAGCTCATACTGGTCTGATCAGCCACAGTCAGACACACTGTACCTTGACCTTGACACAGCGATGTTACTTTTCAAGCAGGAAGCATAACAACCAACCAACTGGCTATGTATAAGGTAAGGCTTCACAGTCATTTTGATTTGCTTTTCTCTTATTATTAGTAATGTGGAGCATTCTTTTATATGGTTATTAATGGTTTGTATTTTTTCTGAGAAATGTTTTGTTCATTTCCATTGATTATTTGTCTATTGGAAAATGGCCCATATAGTATTTTGTTTTATAGTTTTTCTTTCATAATTTTATTTGTTCTGAGTGCTGGTTGAACTTCTCTATGTAATAAATACTATCTCAATGACTGCACATTGCTCACCTACAGTGAATCTGACTACTTATCCTTATCAATAGTGCCATGTTTGTGATCCCCATAATAGTCAAAATTTTCCCATAAATTTGGGATGATATAATAAGTGCCTGTGAGAGATATAAAGAGCCACGCAGTGGGCTGGGGGTTGGAAGGAATCTTTACCTATCCAATTTTATCTCAGACTATTTTGTAATATGATAATTCTGTTTCCATCAGACCCCTATTACTGTCCCACAAATACACCAGGCTTATTTCTGCCTCCATATATTTACTCATTTTGTTCTTAGAAACAACTCCAATCCTACCTTCATAAAGCCTTCTGAGAAAGCATTATATTTTGCCTATTGTTGTCTTATATTATGTATCGTTATTTCATATACATTGGAGATTCCCTCTCCCACTAGACTTTAAACTCCATCTTAATGTGTAGATCTGATAACATGCAAAAATCTTCAATGGCTTCCAGTTTTTTACTAAGTAATAATACAAATTAACATTTATATAGCACTTTACCTAGTTTTTCATTAACATGTTTCATGACAAACCAGTGACTTAATTAAGTGTGACAAGTATTATTAGCTCCATCTTACAGATGAGGAAATTGAAGATCAACATGGACTTCCAGGTCACATGACCAATAAGATGGAGGGCTAGACATTTTATTTGATCCTCCTGACCTCTCAAGACTCTCCAAAATAGGAATTAGGTGCAAAATATAAAGCAATTTCAGCTGCTTCCATGGTCTAATGACCTCACTTAACACTCCCACAGCACACTACTTCCCATGTTCCTACAACAGGATTGAACAAGCCTACTCATGGGCTTGCAACAGAATTTAACCATTACCCACCACCACCACCACCACCACCACCACCACACACATATACACATTTATTCTCCTAGTGACACAGAAAACCAAAATGCAGAAGTTTGATCAGTTAGAACAGCAGTGCATCAAAGCTCTATACTTCAAGAGAACACAGTCAGAGAACTGAGGAACAGAAGGAACTAGGATAGGACATATATGTGGCATTAAAGTAAGCTTGAGGGAAAGAGTCTAGGATCTTGCTCGGCCCAGCTTTGTCCCCCCAGAAGTCACTTGGGGCAAAGGCTGAGGCCTGTGAAACATGAATAGCCTGGCATCAGGGGAGGCTGAGATGGTTTTGAGCTACAGCCCCCAGGGAAACTGTCATCAAAGAAGAAGGAGTAGGAAAGTGACTGATATGGGGAATATAAGAGAGGGAAAAAAAAGCTGAAATTACCAAAAATCTCATAAGGAAGAAAGTTCAGTTAAGGATCTTGAGCATAAGCAAGGAGGGAACTTATTTCTTAATGAAGTAAGATAATATGGCCTCCAGATCAGCTAAAAGAGTCCAGATATCTATGAATAAATATCTCAAGACAAAGGATAATGACTCAACAGCTAATGAGGCACAGAGCCCCTGCGTATTCTCAAGAGATTATGGAAATACTTCAAAATATTCCTAGGTGGCTCAAAAGAGAAATAAGAATTGTGAAAATAGGATTTATGGCCTTTGCAACAGAGATAATTTGCAAAATAGAAAAATTTTTATCCATAGTGGTAAGTCCCACTAATTGAGGACCAGAGAAGTTCAGTGACTTGCTCAATTTCACAAGGCCAATGAATGAGAGAGGAATGACTGGAATTCTGTTTTCTCCTGGTTCTACACCAAGTAGTCTTTCCAATACACCATGTTGCCTTTTAAACTCCTTTATCTGGCATTGGAGCTCTTCTACAATTTGGCACAATCCAATCTCTTCACATTCTTTATCTTCGGTCACCACCCTCCATCCGCTCTCTCCACCAGACAAACTGGTCATTCTCTGCCTTGTGAATTTGCCTTCTGTTGCCCTATCTTTGTGTTTTTGCTTAACCTCTTCCCTCCACCTAAAATGTTCTCCTTCTCTTGTTAAATTCCTAACAATCCTTTTAAGTTGCATTCAGAAGCCTCCTCCTCCATTAAGCTTTCCCAGTTGATTATAATCTTCTCTCACCAATTCCACTGAGCACTTTATTTTATACTGTGCTGATTCTTTTATCACCTAATTGTAGGGTATGTGTGTGTATAGTCCATGTAGATTATGTATGTGTCCACATGGGTCTAAGGGGAAGTTTAGGTGGCATTGTAGATAGAGCACAGGGCCTGAAGTCAGGAAGACCTGAGTTCAGATCTGACTTCACATACTGACTGACTGTGTAACCCACATCACTTAACCCTGTTTGCTTCAGTTTCTTATTTATAAAATGAGCTGGAGAACGAAATAGCAAACCATTCTGGTATCTTTGCCAAGAAAACCCCAAATAGAGTTTAGAAGAGTCAGCTGCAACTGAAAATGACTGAACAACAAAATAACAAAATCTTATTTGGGAGGCAGCTAGGTGGTGCAGTGAATACAGCGCTGGGCCTGAAGTCAGGAAGACCCATCTTCCTGAATTCAAATGTAGCTTCAGACTCTTACTAGCTATGTGACCCTAGGCAAGTCATTTGACTCTGTTTCCCTCAGTTTCTCATCTGTAAAATTAGCTGGAGAAGGAAATGACAAACTTCTCCAGTATCTTTGCCAAGAAAACCCCAAATGGGGTCACAAACAGTCACAAATGAAATGACTGAACAAGAACAAAAACATGGGTCTATCCATATCTTGCAGGGAGGTATGAATAGATATGTCTAGCATCTCCTCCACACACCTCTCCAAAAGACTAATATTCCTGACAGGAAAGGATACAGAAGATGAGTCAGGAGGCAGGCTGTTTTGCTCTTTTCAGAGAGAGGGGGTTCCAGATTAGAATTATAATGCCCTCCTCCCCCACTGAATATTGTTAGTCTAAGGGAAATAAATTTCAAGTTTTAAGTTGCACTCCTGATAGCTTAATGGGGACATAGTGCCCCACACTACATGACCAAAGTGTATATATCGCTTCTCAACTAAATTGCAGACACACAAAGACCACACATAAGGAATAGCAAATAAATCCATTTATCTAGGCTGATAGCAGAAAGAAATCAGAGAAGTTATTCAGATGAGAACATACTAAGCTCTTTGAGGGCAGGAACTATGTTTATCTAATCTTTGTATCTACCCCAAGACTCTGGGCACAGTAGACACTTGGTAAATGAATATTAAATGAATGGGTGGATGGATAGATAGATGAAAGGATAAAAGCTAAGGGGGCAGGGACCATGACCTAAGCCCCCTCAATGTCCCCCAAATCATCTCAGCACAGTTGAACATAGAGAAGATAGTCAAAATTTGATTTATTGACTGGATTTGTTTTATTTATTTATTAATTGTATAATATGAAGGTTTCCTCTGGCTCTTGGATCCATACTATGTTCTTCCATGATATTGGGTATATTTTGTTATTCAACCACCCTGGGATAGAATGTCCAACACTGGTGATTCTTTCTGTGCAGATGAAGGTTCTGCCTCCTTCTCTCCCAGGTCAAAATCAAATCAGCTTTACACAGCTCATCAACTGTGACCCAAATGATTAAGGAATTAGGGGAAATGATAGGCCTTGGAACACAAGCTGCCGAAGCCAAGAAACCCTTGCTTTGTCCAGCCTGTTTGAAGGCCTAATGTTTATAACAGATCAGGTTCTTTTTGCCACATATGCTTGCTGGACACTCCAGGAGCCAAAGGTCAATGTGAGCAAATATAAGCAGCAAGTAAGACCTCACAGAGGCAAGAGAAAGAGACAATTGGAGCCATCTCGGCCAGCCTGAATGCAGCTTCCATGCAACAGGCCCTGGAGCAGGGAGAGAGAGACTTATCAATTTGTATGGGTAGCAGGAAAGGGGAGGGGGACATTAAGTCCACAGAGAAGTTGGATGGGGCTGTCAAAGTCCAAAGAGAGATGCCCTAGGGGAGAGGGAAGAGGAGAAGGTCTTTGTGCCCTGATCTGAAGCGGGGGAGGAGACAAGGTGAAAGGGTAGGTTACTGGGGGAAGGGGATGACCCTGAAGGCCAGGCTAGAAGTAAAAGCAGATGTGAAATAGAAGCTGTTAGTGTCACAGTGGGCAGCAGGGGTGTGCCTTGGAGGAGATGACCCCAAGTAAGATGCACTGTCAATGGCTATCCTTGATGGGGACTAGAGGCTCTGCAATTAGGACCTATCTATGGAGGGCTGAAAGGGATAACCCCAAATACATGGAACACTCAGTCTTCCTGCATCCAAAGGGGCTATATTATGGCAGCCATTCAAAGAATAATTTTTGAAATTATGTGCAAAGCTCACTGGAGGGTGAAAGTTTTTTCTGTCTTCAAAAATGATCAAATCCAAGGGCTACCCTGGATCCAGTGGGAATTCCATGGGAATGAAGGAGGCTTCCTTGGTCCACACTTGGTCCAGGTCCTATCTAGAAGCTGAATTACATGATGGATGGAAGTCAGAGACTGTTCCCCTCTCTTTTGCTATTAAAGGGCATTATTTTACTTAAGGACAGTGAGCGAACTGCCTTTGAAAGAAATCACCTCCCTTAACATTCTTCCTGGAGCTCTTTCTTCAGGGCTCAAAAGACTTCAGTTTAATTCTATTCAATAAGCATTTATTAGGCACATATTACAGGCCAGGCCCTGTCCTAGGCACTAGAGATAGCAAAATAAAACATTCCCAGCCCTCAAAGAGCTTACATTCTACTAGGAAAAACAACATTTAAATATATAAGTAAGCATGCACTATATACAAATAAATACCAACGCTGAGAAAATCAGGAAAGGCCTCCTGTAGGAGGTGGCATTTGAGCTGAACCCTGAAGAGAAATAGGAATCTTCCAAAGGACAGAGGTGAGGAGGGAGAAATTGAATACAGACTGTGCATAAACATGGCAGGAGGAAAAATAATTCTGTATACAAGGAATAACATGGAAGCTAGTTTGACTGGAATGTTGAGTGAATGAGTGGGAGTAATGTAAAATCAACCACAGATTCAGTATATAACTGGTCACATCTCCAGCTCTTATGCCCAAAACAGAAATATTCCCACCTGGGACAACATGATTCTACTATGTAGAATCCTAACCCTAAAGAGAATTTAGAGAGTCATACCTAATCACCCAGAATGCTCTTTGTTCAGCCCTTATAGAGATGCCACATCAGACCTACGGAAATAGGTGAGGAGATACGGAGTTATAATCACTCATTGCTTTGACTCAGTTACAGAAAAATCTAGTCAACTGGATATGACACATAACCAGTGAGGCTTCTGGCCTCAGTTTTGGATAGAGTTAAGTCCTAAAGGTGCCAAGGTCCTGTCCCCCCAAAAGGAGACCCGACCTGTCAACCCCAGCCATGATGTATGAATTAGTAGGGGCTAACTGAAGTGAATGTTGAATGGATTGATGCTGTCTAAATTGCGCTTGTTACTGAGATAATGGGGCTGAGGAGGGAGGGAACTTCAAGAGCCAACAGCCTGGGCATGCAGTTGTTTTTCCAATGTTTTGCTTGATAATGAAGGAGGGAAAAAAATGGATTTTCTATACCATTGCCAAGGAATTTCCTTTCTATTTAGAAGGGGGGGGGCAAAGAAAATGTTGCAATCTAAGTCAGCCACCACTGTCAAGACCAGCTGTTTCGAGCCCCTAGAGCCCTCTGGAGCTGCCCCCAGGTTCATAAAAACAGAGCTGTCACTGGCTGCTGACTATTTGGAGGAGGAAAAGGGTTCATTTTGATAAAAGGCTGAAAACAAGTCTTGATAAGGACTGAAATCCCAGGAAATCCAATTTAATTTGTATGAAAGAGCCCAAGACATAAATGAGTCTGCCTCTATGCCTCATTTTGGCGGCCCTGCCAGGCTCTTCACCCCTATCCATAACCAATGGGGTGGGAAAGTAGCTTCCTGGGTAGATGAGAGTTGGAGGCAGTGGAGAGATACAAACAAAGTCTCCTAAAAGGCTCATTCACTTCCTAGACACCCTATAAATTATCATAAGGACTAGAAGACTCTAAAGGGGAATGCTAACTTTCTGTGATGTTTGAGGACTTCTGAAAGATTTGTCAATCAAAGCTAAAGTTCTTTATTTCACCTTAAGTCAACCCAGGCCTCTAATTAATTCTTTGTGGTCCCTATTGTACAAAAGGGGAAAACTAAGATGCAACAATTTTGTGCAGTTTTGCATTAAAGACTTTAGGTGGCACCAGGAAAGAAATTCTGACTAATTTCAAGACAATTAGTAAAAAAAAAAATCTGGTGATTGAAAATTGTCATTTATAGTAGAAAGATCATAAGACTTGGGATCAAATCCTGACTCTCCTATGATTGAGATATGACCTTGGATAAGTCACTTTTAACCTATATGGGTCTCAGCATCTGCAAAATGAGTAGGCTCAAATAGACAATTTGTAGAGTCATTTCCAACTCAATTCTAGAGTTTACTTTTCAGTCTTTTTGTCTGGTGAAATGTGGTCAGAGCCTGAATGACTTCCTCTTGGCCCTATCTCATCTAAAACATCATTTCCCATATTTTCCTCTCTTTTGCATCTACATATAAGGAGCTCATCCTTCTTACTTCATGTATCCAAGGTTTGTTCATTGGTCTCTAAAACTGTTTGGGACTTAGTTTAGGTGCAAGAGTATAACCAAAAGAAAATAGATTCTCTCCCACCTTTCCAATTCACAGGACTTTAGGTCAGCAATGACTTTCTGGGGAATAAGATGCCTCTGAGACCAGTGAAGTAGGGAATAACCAAAGAAAGGAGGAATGACAAGAGCTAATGATCATTGGACTTAGAGCTGGAAAGGAACTCAGAGGTCAACTGGTTTAACTTCTTCCATTTTACAGTTGAGGAAAATGTGACCCAAAAGAGTTACTTGACTTCCCCAAGGTAGCAAATGGCAGCATTGGGATTTGAACTTGGGTCCAATGGCTCCAAATCCATTGCTCTTCCCAACACGAGTGAGCTTTGGAAGGTGGTAATGTTTTTTTGGATCTGATAAATTTTAGTTGGCTAAATGAATCTCTAAAATGAAGGCCAAAATCTATTCTACCTTTTATGATCTCAATTTGTATACATGTCCTACCAACTCTATTTGACTATAATGTCCCTAAAGTCAAACACATTTGGTTTTTCCCTCCTCTTTGTATCCTAAATTCTTAGCATAATTCCTTATGCATGGTAGACACAATAAGTGACTTTTATAAAGTGAACAATAGAATATTTCTGTCTCTCCATTGCTGTGATTGAGTTGAGCCTGAGTAATTAATATAGTCAAATGAGTTACACAGCCATGGTAGACAATGTTAAGCTACCAAACCTACACTCCTGTCTGTAAATTCCATGCTTCTATTTCTACTTTCCCTTCTCCTTCCCCCCAACCATTAGCCAATTGTCCTCGTTAGGCTTCAATGCAAATATAACAGAGATATTTCAATTTCCCTAGTTCCCACAGCTCACATCCATTCCACATAGGCTCACAGATTTAAAGCTCAGAGGCCATCTAATCTATTCCCTTCACTGTATACATGAGAATACTGAGGCCCAGGGAAGGTAATATAGGTCATCCAAGTAGTGTCAATTGTGGGATTCAAATCCAGGTTCTCAGAACCCAGAGCCAATACTCTTTCCAATGTAGCATGCTATCTCTCACAGATTATCAATCATTCAAGTCATCTACAGCCCTGTATCGCTAGGAAACCAGTTCAGGAATGCCAATCTAATCTTCCTCATGGGATTAAAAACTCCTTTTCTAGTAACTGTATTTTGTCTATCCTTACTATCTTTTATGTTGTTTAGCACAGTTCTAGGCTCTAGAAAACCCACAGTAAAACTCAGAATGAAAATCAATCAAAATGAAGGGATACAGAGCATAGAGTACTAGGCTTGGAGTCAGGTAGACCTGAGTACAAATCCAACCTCAGACACTTACTAGCTGGGCAAGTTATTTAACCACCATTTGCCTCAGTTTCCTGATCTATAAAATGGAGATAATAATAGCACCTTTCTCCCAGGGTTGTTGTGAAAGTGCTTAGCATGGTGCCTGGCATATAGTAAGGGCGATATAAACATTAGCTATTATGAATACAATGCCTGATGGTGGGAAAATTCCTTGCTGCCTTAGGTGATCAGCTCTGTAGAAGAAATTATTTGATGTAATAAAGAAAATCTGAGATTTGGTTCCAGTTGAGTTTATAATTGTAGCCTATGGTCCCGAGCGCTTCTTATTTCCTGGGAACCTGATTGGTCCTTCCTTTGGTAAAATGAGATTCCTGAAGCTCCCTCAGTGGTTCCTCTTCTAAACTGAAAGGTTTTAATTCCATTCACAAAAACAATGTCTAAAATAGAAGGAAAAAAAAAACACCCACACAAACTTTTTCCTCTGATCAATGGGAAAAATCATCCAGTGAGCTTTTGCTGGCAAAAGGCCGGATGTAAGAGCCAGGCTGTGAAAAAGAGGGAGACAGATTCTCATGGAAAACAGCAGTTCCACCCACTCCCAGTTTTATTTCACTGAGGTTAACCAGAGGGACCTCCAGCCACCTACGAGCCTTGCCTTTCACCCTTTCTCCGCCCCCAATCACATTACTCTCTCTCCAGTGGCTCTTTTTGCCATCAACACCCAGATAGCACAAGGAGGCTGAGGCATTAGGATCTTATCTTTCCTATTAAAAGATAAAACCTAAAATTCAGCTTTTATCAATCTAAGCTTCAAACTCTGAATTCTGGGCTTATAAAGAAGGCAGACAAGATGGGTCTGATCCCCCACAGCAACTTACAGCCTGGCACCATGTGTTGCTTTCAGTACAGCAGCCTTGAAAAAGGTAATTAAACATGGAACATCCTACCCGATTTCAAAATCAGCTGAGCCTTTTCTTAGGAAACACGTGGGCAATAAAATGAATGGAAAAGGGAGTGAAAGGAATTAAATCAGCATCCTTTCTTCGAGTCAGCTGTCAATTTTCTGTATTATCTCTCTCAGCACGGTTTGGTAGAAAGAACATTGAATTCAAGGTCAAAAGACCTGGGTTTGAATCCTGGCTCCAATGTACAATTGGGGTCACTCTTAAGTCCACTGAAACTTAGTTTCTGTGTCTGTAAAACAGGGACAATATATAGATGTGAACTCTTTTTACAAGCGCTGCTTTGTACCTTATCTTCCATGTAGCACATTCATAAGATCACAGATTTAAAATGAGAAGGGACCCTAAAAATAATATAATGTAACTCCTTCATTTTAACATGTGAGAAAACCTTGCCCTAGATTCATGAAATGACTTGCCCAAGGTCACATAACTAGTAAGTAGAAGAAAGAGGATCTGAGCCTAGGTTCTCTGACTCCGATACCAACAATACTTTCCATTAAACCACATAGTTTCTCCCAACCAATATATGCTCAACAAATATAAGATAATTTTCATATTAGCCTAACAAAATTAAAATAGTTATTACCTTCTTAAGAGAACATGTACAGAGTGCTTTAAGGTTTGTAAAGATCTTGTTTGATCCTCACAACAACCCTGGGAGGTAAGGGCTATTATTATTCACATTTGACAGACAGAGGAACTGAGGTCCAGAGAGTTTTCTTTTAAGTGACTTGCCCAGGGTTCCAGAGCTTAGTAATGTCTGAGGCAGGATTTGAATTCAGGTCCTCCTGACTATAAGTCCTGTATTCTATCCACCATGCCACCCAGCTGCCCCTAAATGAAATCTCCTAGGTCTTCTTCATGTGAACTTCTCTTTAGTTAGAAATAGTATATTGAAGAGGAAAGAGCATTCAATCCCAGCTGTTCCAGAAATTCCTTGTAATATTGAATATTCACTTCAATGTTCTAGGCTTCAGTTTCTTAATCTTCCAAAATGAAAAGCTTTTTCACTAGATAATCTCTAGATTTTTCCACCTTTAAAGTTCTGCAATATACTTTTTCCTCTTCTGGCTATGACAAACTTCTGTATTTCTGGAGACCCAACCAATCACCATGTCCTTCAGATTTTGAAACTAAATCATCAACACATCATCTGTTCTTTGTTGTTCATTTAATTATGGTTAGAAATTGACTTTAGAACATGATAATATCCAAAGGTGGATAAAATAAGACAGTCTCTCATTGGTTCTCTTTGATTTGCTGAATCACCTTCTGACTGTTCTGGACAATGACACCAGATCCAAGATTCTAAACTCTGGTAGAGTCTAACCCTTATTGTTGGGAAAGTAATGCAGCACCTGGCTACATGTACCTAGAGAACCTCAACATTATAAGTATGACATGTAGCCCTTTAAAAAGTGAAACACCAGGCTTTCAATTGAATCCAACTCAATCTAATAAATATTTTTAAGGGTGCAGAGCCTTAGGTAATGGAAGAAATATAAAGTTTGGGTAAGACTCCGTACTCTCATGAAGCTTACAATATAATACGATGTGTGATGTATAAGGATAAAGATCCATCCCCCCCCATCTTAATTAAAATAATCATAGAAAGTGCAGGAAGTTTGATTGAATCAATCAACCAAAAGTGCAAGCCAGATGTGAATAAATCCTAGGTCAATCATGGGCGTCTCCTTGGATACAGGTGTCTCCCACCTTGAATAAAGGGCAGCTAAGGTCATACAGGAAAGTACATCTTGTGATTGGTGTGGAAGAACAAATGTCATCTCCTGGGCTGTATATAAAAATAGTAAGCTAGTTCAGAGTCAGTCAGTCAAGAGATGAGCCAGTCTAGTTGTGAAAATTACAGTTTTGGAGAAATAGAGTCAATCCCTTGAGGGGAAATCATTTGGTTTTGGGGAGAAACCCCTTGTTTTTGACTTTGTCATTACAGAGAAAGGACCTTTAGGGCATCCAGTAAGAATCTGAACCAATAGAAGACAACACCCATACCTAGAAGCCATAATCACCTGAGAAAAGCCAGTTTGAGGAAGAGTGATATCTCATAGTAGAGAGAAGTATCAGGAATGAACTTTACGAAGTCATGGACCCATGAAGTCCAACAAAGAGCTATGTACTCAGGGGAACTTCATGAGGAATCTGTCAAGAGAGAAAAAGATTTACAGTCAAAAAGAGTTGAGCTATCCCTTTACCATAAGCATTCACTACATGTATGCTTCATTACCTTTGTACTTCAAATTTTTGTGCATCCTATCTGCAGGACCTGTGTGTGTCTGCGGAAGAATGTACCCAAGACTTCTGAGGGAAATGTTTTTTAACTCCTGTTCTTACTGTATACCATCTTAGAAAATATCTCACTAATTAAGATTGGATAATAGTAGTGGAAAGCACATGGGGGGGGGGGGGTCATAAGCATCAGTACTAGAAACCCAGACCCTCAAGTTTAGCCCTATAACCCCAAAAAAGTAATAGCTGCCTTCTGGGGATCCCAACCTCTGAATGAAAATGCCTAGTTGGGAGAAGGAAAAAAAAATCCAGAAGATGAGGACTGAGAAGGCAACATCAAGTTTGACAATTAAAAGATCACTGCTAACTTTGGAGAGAGCAGTTTCAGTGCAATGACAAGGTCAGAAATCAGTTTGCAGTGGGTTTTGGAAAGGAAGTAGAAGCACAAAGTGTTGACAGTTTTTTCAAGAAGTTTGGCTGAGAAAGGCAGGAGAGATAGAGGACGATAGTAAGCAGGGATGGTGAGATCTAGTGAAAGTTGGGTTTCTTTGGTTTTTTGTTTTTTTAGAAAGGCATGTTTGCTGGTATCAGGGAAGGAATCAATAGTTAAGAAAATATTAAAAAAAATTATTAAGAAACAGGGGGCAATCTGATGGAAAACCCAAGAGGGAGTGAGGATGAAAGGCACATGTAGGGAAATAGCCTGGGTGAAGAGAAGAGCCACCTCTTCATCAGAGACTGGAGTAAAAGTGGAAGTAGACAGCAAAAGTGATGCCAACTGGTTCCAGAGATGTGGATTTAGGAAAAAGATAGAATTCAAATTTTCTTGGTAAAGAGTGAGACAAGTAATTCATTTGAGAGGATGGAAGGAGAGGCTTTTGTGAAAGTCTTTAGGAGACAAAGATTTTCTCTGTTGTCCTATTTTTCAAGTTTGTTTTATTGTCGTTTAGTTGTGCTCCACTCTTCATGACCAAACTGCCCATGGGGTTTTCTTTGCAAAGTTACTTACGTGGTTTGCCATTCCCTTGTCCAATGAATTAAAGCAATCAGAAGCTAAGTGGCTTACCCAGAATCACACAGCCAGTGATTGTCTGAGGCCAGATTTGAATTTAGTTTGAATTTAGTCCTGGTGCTCTGTTTCCACTTTACCACCTAGCTGCCCATAACAACAACAGGGATCTTTATGTACAGCTGAGAGGCCCCTGTTTCTGTTTGAGTTTGACACCACTACTCCACACCATGCTAGTGAATAGAGCAGTCCTGACTTATTATTGAAGGAGATATACTCATTGACATGCCACAAGAACATTCTCACCTCTGAGACAATCCCACAAGAACCTCAAACATAGTGTGATTAATGAGCCTTTACACCGTTTTTGTGAACCTTGAAAGGCAAGCTGACAAATATTTCACCATATCGACCTTTAAAAAATTTTTTTGATATCTTCTTTTACATCACTTTAATTTCAGAATGTATCCCTACGCACTCCTCTACTCAGCAAGTCATACCTTGCAACAAAGAATAATAAAGAAAAAAAGAAAGAAAAAAAATTTCACACATCAGCCAAGTGTAATGTCCCCCACCCATAGTCCCCCATCTCTCCAAAGAAGGGAAGATGTATTTTCTCATCTTTTCTTCTAGGCCAAGCTTGGACATTACAATCATATATCAACATACCGTTGAAGCTGAAAACAGATAAAGATATGCAAAGAGCACTAGCCTGTGAAGTGGGATTCTCTGCTCAGCCTTGGACTCATTGTATAAACCTGAAGACATCATTTCACCTCAGTGGCTTCAGTTTCCTCACCTGTAAAATGACAAGTTTGCTAGACATCCTTCAAGGATTTTTCCAGGTACAAAAACCTTTGATTCTAGGTTTCCTTCAAAAACCGTTTCCATGAAGAGTCCAGAGGGCACTTACATCCTACAAAAAAAACAACAAAGAAAGTATCAGGCACTGATAATTCAGCCCCTCGCCTGAAATATTTTGCATATCACCTCCAAAGAGCCTTTACTCTGAGTAGGTAAACTAACATGAAATTGATCATTAGGCAGACCTACTGTAGCTGGGTTCAAAACCACTCTCCAGGGTCTGGTACTCATTAAGCACAGCATAGATTGTGAAACTGATCAATGTTATCACATCTGGGAACCAGAAAAGCATCACAGGAGACAATCAAACAGCGAGGGGAAAATAGACACATGCACGTATACACCAGTCAACTAGAGGCTTTGTGAATATTCTCTTCTCTCCATCATTTTATTCCCTGCTACCATGTTCCAGACATAGTTCCCAGGATAGGCTGGGCAGAGGTCTTTAGGGACAAGCTGAAACTGACTTCTAGAGAGGCAAGCTCCCTCCCAGAGTACCCCATTGACATGGAGTGCCATTGTACCATCTGGCTGAGTGGGCTGAGCCCAAGAATTTTCCAGTACTGCTCATCACCCCCATCTTGTTCATAGCCTGACATGTGCTCAATACTTAATCAGATCTAATTAAACAGAAATGGATTCAGCCCCCTACGAAATTCCATCCTAATATAAATCAATAACTTTCTAAACTCTGATCATTGGTCTATTTCAGATTTGAAGTGTGACTACAATAAGGTTACTCAATATATCTATTAAATGGTTTACTTTATCCATAAAATGAAAGGGAAGATGGAGAACAGCAGTGTGTTTCATTTGTGAATCAAACAAACATTTATTAAGTGCCTCCTCTGTGTAAGCACAGTGCTAGGTATTGGGGGTTATAAGTACAAACAATGAAATGTCTCTACTAACAAGGTACTTACATTAAGAAATTGAAACGGACATTGAAAAAATTTAATTCAAACCTTTTATTTTACAGTTGAGGAAACCCAGCAAGGTGAAGTAGTTTCCTTCCTATCTTATCATTGAATGAACTCTCGTGGATGGAATTTTGTGGGCATTGTATCTCCTGCTGTGCTTCCTCACAACTTTTCCCAACTCAGCATTAATGCCACATACTCAAGCAATTGCGAAAGCCATGAGGAATCTACAAGTGGCCACCATGGCCCTAGGAGTGCTCCTACTCTATGCTAGAAACCAGTTGGATCAACCCACAATGCCATTCTGAGGAGGTCTGCAGTGGTATTGTTTCAGAATGGCCCCAAACACACCAGCCCCCTTGGGAACTTCCCAGGACTTTGGAATAGGGGCTGGAATTGTCATCACATTCTTCACATTTCTGTGCAGGGCCTGAGTTTTGTGTGGGAAAATTCATCCTAGGAGACATGTTGTTTTGCTTTGTTTTGATTTTTCTACGCTTTGCTGTGACATTTCGCATTTTTTTAAAGAGCCCCAGTCCTCCTAGCTCACCATCTCTTGAGGTGCCTTAAAGAGGAAAAGGGAGTGAAAGGGAGTATGAAAAAAAATTTTCCCACTTTCATTCACTTTTTTCTTCCCATGGAACACACACGTACTCATGCCCTAAGCTTAGGGTAAGGGTACCGGGCAGGACCCAGCCTTGAAGGCAAAGATTGCTATTTCTTCTGAGTTTGCAGCTCCAGAACCCAGCACGATGCCTTCCCCATAGGGAGTGATTGATAAATTCTTGCTGGATGGGATTACATTCCCCCTCTTGGGAGATACTCCACAGTTGGTGCTGCCTCAGATGCTTTTTAAAAGTCTACAGAATACAAAGCCCAAAATAAACAAATGTTGGTGGCAGGCAGCCTTAGCAAAAACCTTTACAATAAAACTCAATCTTCAATTAATTCTAAGTTTTCACTGCTTGTGAAATTCTTCTGATCATTTCAGTTAAAGCAAATTTGTTGGATGGCCCAATGACACTGACTTCTGTGTTGTATAGTTATCTATGTATATATTTATGGTGGATAGAGTGTTTGGATTTGGAGTCAGAAAAATCTAAGTTCAAATCCTATCCCAGACACTTACTAGTTGTATGATCCTGGGCAAGTCACTTATCTGTAAAATGGGGATAATAATAGTACCTACTACATAGGATTGTTGTAAGGATCGAATGAGATAGGTAAAATCTTTGCTAACTTTAACGTATTATACAAATGTTAGCAATTATGGTTATTCTTATTCCTTGTGCATACTGATCTTTATGTTAGGTCTGCCTGTAGATGGGCTCATTGTCTGGATGGAAACGCTATGAGCAGGGAACAGTCTTAGAGTGTTTAGCTCTTTTCTGTCCCCAGGAACAAGGGAGAATAGTTTTGGGTATCTTTTCTCTTTATATTTCATTATATGAGTCTCTTAGCTGATGAAAATTTCCCTAAGGAATCTTGGGTGCCTGAGTATTTTGCCAAATACATCTCTGATTACTACCTTAATAATAACAATAATAATAATAATAGCTAGCATTTATATAATACATCAAATTTTTCAAAGTATTTTATAAATATTATCTCATTTTATCCTCACAACAACCCTACACAGGTGATATTATTATCCCCATTTTGCAGTTGAGTAAACTGAGGCAGGGCAATATTAAGTGACTTTGCCAAGGTCCCACAGCTAGTAAGCTTCTGAGGCCAGATTTTTTCTCAAGTCTTTCTGACTCCTGGTCCAGTATGCAATCCACTACACCACCTAGATGCTTTCTGAGATTACTTTCCCTTTCTCTGCTTCCTCCCAGAAGGTATGTATGGCGGGAACCAGGGGCTTAGATGTTAGCTAGTCAGTTGATAAGATCACAAAATCACGGAATTAGAGAATTGGAAGGGAATTAGACAGCCATCTAGTCCAACATATGCACAAAAGGAATCCCCGCTATAACATCCCAACAATGGTCATCCTCCCCCTGCTCTAAAATTTCAGGGCTTGGCATATATTTTCCCATCTCTATTTGTCTGTAATGTTTGATGATGATGATGATGATGATGATGATGATGATGATAATGTTGATGATGATGATGATGATGATGATGATGATGATGATGATTTTAGATAGACAACCTTTTTTCCAGATTTTTGTTACTGCCACTGGCCAATATACTTTGCAGGGTCAATGCTATATGATGACCAGAACCACCATAGAAAAGAATTAATGGAGAAGTAACATGGAGTGGCAGGAGGGAAGAATGGCTATGATTAAGGCCTTGTATTTTAAGTTGGGGATGGGGGAGCAGAGATGGGAAGAAATAGTCATGAGTTTTTAGGCTCCTAAGATATTTCCTAGTCAATGGAGAAGGCTGGGAAAAGCAGATGGGATGGGGTGGGAGTCATGGAATAAATGACTTTTTTTCCACATTGAAATAATTAAACCTCCTGCCCTTGGAGTGTGGCATATAGACAATAAAACCCCTTTTTTCTTCTACTTTTTCTTTTTCACAGATCCTTAGTTCTAATTCCTATTTTTAATCCCTTTATATTCTTTCCCCAATTACAGAATTCCTTTTAAAGAAAAAAAAAGAAAAGAAAAATGTTCCTTGGAATTTCTTTCATGCTCTGTTCCCAGCCTGTGTGTATGCTTCCCAGTGTGTTTTAAGAAGGTTGCATTGACTCAGCAGCCCGATAGCCAGCTACGTGACAGTTCATCTCTGGTTTCTATTACCCGTGATTAATGCCAGGGATTGTGTTTATACTCGCTGAGTCTACACACTAGTTAGGGGTCGAGGGAATTTAGGCACCAGGCTCTGATAAAAACTTCCAGTGCTGCGGGGGTGTCTGGACATAGGGGACAAATTGCTAAGTAGTGTCCCAGAGGCAATTCAGAAGTAAGGGGGAGGGGGAGGGAAATGAAGAGAGCTCATCCAAACTTGAATTCTGAGTGAACATGGTATCTTTCCCAAGTCTTGATGACTGCCAGACTTTATCCAGTGACACTCATAGGGGATTATGATAAAAGTCAGAGCTGAACATGATAGTGGTTTCATATCGTTGCCTCCATTTTCCAGGGCAAGAGCTGACATCATCCACAAGGAAAAACCACAACCAACATTCAATTGAGCCAGCCCTTTGATAACAGATCATTATAACTAAATCTCCTTTTAAGTGAGTTAGGATATAGGAAGGTTATTGGGAAAGCACTTCCGAAAATGGCATCAAATTTGCTGGGCCTTGGTACTCGTAATTGGTTCAAAAACATTAACATTTGAAGGTCACAATTTTCCTACATAGGGTAAGGATGGGGTTGAGTCTGAGAGATGCTATACAGGTAAATTAGACAAATGATGCTATAGGATTCTCCCCTGTATTAGTCATACTCATGGCCCCGGCACAGCCAGATACCAGTTTCTTCTTCTTCCACTGTCTCCTGGCCTCACCTGTCTCTAAATATCTCACTTGCCTGAGGAAACCGGGTTATAAATATGCACTCCAGCGCTCAGCTGAGGAGCCTAGAAATGGCAAGATAAGGACAGCTCTAGACTTACATAACTTCTGGTATCCTTTGCTATCTTTGGAGCATTTTGGCTTGAATGAAAAAGAAACTCACCAACTTTGACACATTATTCTGGAATTCTGCTGAAAGAATTCATTGACATTGAGGTTAAGAAATATGAAGTTAAGAAATACAATCAGCACTGCAGTACCATAGTACAGTGGGAAGAGCATTATACACAAAGTCAGAGAACCTCAGTCGAACTCCCACCTTGAAACTTACTCTCTGTATGATCTTGGACAAATCACTTATGTCTCTGGACTTCAGTTTCTTCATCCATCAAATGAAGGGGTCAGACTAATTGTGTCTGGCTCCCATCCCAATTCTTGATCTATGATCCTGATAATTAATTAGGGAATGGTCTGGGCTGGCTCCTTCTCCAGAATTTGGTGACCAGATATTCATGACAAACCCCTCTGGTTCTGACACTGGTGAGTTATGACCAACTTCCTCACACATCTCCAGTCAAAAATAGGTTTCAGCCTGACAATAAGTAGCACTGTCCTTTCCCTCATCACCCTTTCCCATAGTTTTCTCGGCAACACTTAAGTGCTTTATCTTACTGTCTAACCTACTCCCAACTCTGGGATGGCCCCTCACTTCAGCATTGGAGAGACCTGCTCATCTGTTCTTTACTTGGATGCTTAATCATATTGCTCCTTGCTAACATTCAGCAAGCCTTTAAGACTCCCTCTGCCTGGCTTCAGACAAGTCATGAATCAGAGAACTTTTCCCAGGCTGATTAGTATAATCTACTAATCAATGATTAAGAAACGAGGCTGTTCAATTTCTTGCTTAGTGAATGCAGAGTTGAGGGATCATGAGTAGGATCCCATTTATCCTCTGCTTTCTCTTTCCCTCATATCTGGGGAATGGAATTCATTTATTTTCCTCTGTCTCTCTCTCTCCCTCTCTCTCTCTCTCTCCTCTTTCTCTATGTCTGTCTTTCCATGTTTCTCTGTATCACCTCTCTGTCTCTGTCTTTGTCTTCCTCTATATTTCTGTCTCTCACTATCTCTGTGTGTCTGTCTCTCAATCTCTGCATCTCCATTTCTTTCTCTGATTCTTTCTCAGTCTCTGTCTCTGTCTTTGTCTTTCTCTCCTTTACTATATAATTGCCACAGAATAAGCACAGGATCATAGAATCTGGGATTTTAGAGTGGAAATAACCTTAGGTACCATCTAGTCCAACTTTTATAAGTAAAGAAACTGAGACACAGAAAGAAGTGACCTGCTGAAAGTCACACAAATAGTCAAAAGCAAAACCAGGTTTTAAACTCATGCCCAGCATCCATTGCCTCGTCTAGTAGGACATGCAGAGAATGTCATACTAGAAGTGTACATATCCAAGGGTAATAAGGGCTGGGTATGTGTGGCATGCTCAACTGATGCAATCCCACATGTGGAAAAGCTAGGGGAGGGGGCTTCCAGAAAGACATGATGATGTATAATGGAAGTTCTTTGGAAAGACGTGGAGCCTGTGACGACATTCTGTAATGGGTCCCAGTTAGCTAACTTCCTAAGAAAGAGGATTGTCTTATATTGGCTTTGGGGCTAGAATTGGGGTACATTCACAAAAAGACACTAATCAGTCAGAGCCACTTCTCCTTGCATGGGCTCTTTCCAGACTTGTTGCTTTGGAGAAGGAAGATAAGCCAAGAAGGACATCAGGCTCTTTTACCCGGAGTCAGCATAAAAGCAAGAGTTCATAGCTTCATTGTTTTCTCTAATGTCTATTCTTCCCCCTTCTAAGTGAAGGAGATTAAAGGTGGCTATGGACATGTGAGCTTTGAAAGACTAGAAGAATGAACCACTAAGAGGTCAGGGAGTGGAGCCTATGCTGGGTTTAGTGGACAACCAGTCCAGCATTGATAATCCAAGGTATGACCTTGGGTACCAAGTCCAGCAGTAGAAGAGAGACAGAATCTTCCAGGACTGAAGCCATATTTGGATGTGAAATTTGTGGGACCAAAGCTATTTAAAAAACTGTAGTGACTGTACCCATTCTCCCCAGAGACCAAGGGGTTCTAGGGAAGAGTGTGCTCCTCCAGGTATTGGGGGGAAATGTTTGGACTTTTATTCTTGTTATTTCTGTGAAGTAAATAATCTAAGTCTGATTAGCTCAAATAATGGATTGTTTGAAGTGGCTGAAATATTCAAATTCACATTTTTCATAGTTATAATTATGTAAAATACGGTAATTAATTCCAGCCCATTGGAAATATGCAGTGTAAATTTGGATAATGCAACCACTTCAGGAGATTCCTTATTCTTACTAATCTGGACCTGGCTATATCCCATTTTGAAAGTTAATCAATGTTAATTTGTTAAAGGGAACTGAGATTTTAATTACTAGTAGCTAATGAGGGGAGTAAAACAGAAGGAGGATTCAAGTCAATGGCACTAGGGAGATACCTCAAATACCTCAGGAGTACCACAAGAATCTTGAAGAGAGGGTATAGTCAGTCAAGTTGCTCTAGGAGAATGAATCTATAGCAATTACCACACATGAATATAGTCAATCTACTCAGATGTCCTACAGCCTTATCACCTGGGTGCCAATTCAGGTGAATTGGTTCAGTTATACCACAGTCCAATTTCTGGCCATGTGCTGATAATGATTGCTGCCTCTTTGCCCTGCCTCCTCATCTCCATCACCCTTCATCTCTGTATTTCTACTTAAGATGAGATTCAAAGGGCATAACAGAAGAATTAGTAAGTATTAGAGGTTGTGACCTTCAAATCAGACTTTAGATATTTTCAAGGAGTTCAATACTTGATACCTGATCTCATCTATGCCATACCATCCTATATAATCCTTCCTCATATCCATGTCTTCCCTTTAGTTCACCACATGTGGTCCATTTAACATGCTGGAAGCCTTTATTTCATTCTCCTCAAATCAAAGGGATACCTATGGAGCACTTCAGCTATCCATCTGGTAGCCCTCAAATTTACTATGTGACTGATACATTTGTAGCAGGACTGTGGTAGTCTCCCAGCCCACATGAATACCAGTAGGTTGGATTCCCCAAAGCTTGACTAGCTACATCTCCCCTTCAATGTTCTTCCAAAGGACAGCAGGGTTCTTCTAATGCTATTGGCTCAAGCCTCCATTCTGCTGTGTTCCCTCCAATGTCATCATCATTGGTTAGTACCTCAATGTAGTGAGCCAATTACTTTTTCAATACAATCAACAAGCAACTAACATCAATCAACTTTTATAAAGAACAATTTACTAATTTATAGCATGAATACAAGCACAAACACAATCCCTGAAATAGTGCACGTTCTCTGCTCAACCAGCTCAGTCCCTGAGAAAAGTGGGCTTATACTTAAAGCAGTTGCTACAAACATTTGCTCAACCAAATTCACTTTTGAACAAGTCACTCCTTTACTTGTAATACTTGGTGCCTGGGTAGCTTGGCTGTCACTCCTGGGTTGGGTCAAGCAAGTCATTCTTCAGGGCTTATTGGATTCATCTGCTGGCAAACTCTTCTATGGACTACAGTTCTCAGACCTCCTGTGATTTTTTCCAACCTTCTAAAGTTCATAAGACATATTCTAGTCCATTCTGTCTCCTACACTCATTCATGTAAGAGCAGGAAAGAAGAAAATACAATACATACAGAAAAACAACCACTCCACGCATGCAAGGCTTCATGTTTTCCCAGGTACAAAGACTAAGCCACTGGTACTTAGTTCTCTCCTCATCTAAAGGCTTATAGAAGTCCTTGCCTCATTCTCTACCAGAAAAGAGCCAAATTTAACCTGTTTGTAAACATTTTGCATACACAGCTCCACCTCAGCCACCAGTTAAAGAAGCTTTTCTTTACCACACAGTGAACAGACTCACAGAACAACCTCAGAATAACTGCAAGTGCTCTGAGGAAAATGGCAAGGTCATTCATTACACAGGCCTAAAAGTAAGCTTCCCAAGCATCCACATGGGTTGGCATCAGGCCAAGTAAATTGTCCGTTGGCCTGTCATCCATTGCTCATTCACCTGGCATCCATTAGACATGGAACAGACATGTATCTCATAATTCCAAGTCTTCTCTTCAGAAACCAACTGGTCAAAACATTTGGCCTATTGGGTGTAATGTGATATCAACAGAATCTTATCATCTCTCATAGAAAAGATCTGCTACAGAGAAATTAAGCATCTTTCCACTATAAAACATCTTCCTCCGGCAAAGAAATTTGTCTTAGACTCTCAAGTGGGAATCCAGAATGACAAGCCCAGAAGCAATTTTAGTATCATAAATCTAAAGCTGGAAGGGACTTCAGAGGTCATCCAACTGCCTCATTTTATACATGAGGAAACTGAGGCCCAGGGAAGATAAGTGTTCCCAAAGGCAGTAAATGAAAAAGGTAGAATTTGAACTGAGGTCCTTTTCCTCCCAAGCCCAGTTGGTTTTTGGTTTTGTTTTCCCATTATACATCCTCTCAGATAACTACATTTGTATAGAGGCAAGGGAGGGCACATAAGAAAAAAATCATGAAATTCTTAGGTCCACAGACAGAGTTTTTGGAACTTGTCTTCTGTTGCTTTAATAAAAGCACTGGCACCATTTGCCCATATGACAAATTTGCTTTACCATCCCCTAACGCACCGCTGTTAACCTCTCTGGATAATGGTCAGCCCCGGACACAAACTATGTCAACAATCCTCCAGCTGCCATTGTCCACTACAGGCAGGTATGCGTAGGTGGATGAATGAGTCAAACCTAATCTCATGCTTGACCTTCATGTTCTGTTCCTGGATTGCTCAGCCCTTGAGATCCATGGAGAACCACAGCTGGCAGAACACACATCTGTCACACTTTGCTCCTGAGTGGTGGCCCAAACAAATTACAGCCAACAAGCCAGATTTTGTAAAGAGACTTCCTATCTTGCCCACCACCCTCTCAAATGGCATCACCATGAATCCTGGAGTTAGGGCAGTTCCATCTTTAACAGGCACATCCTTCCATCCTTGTAGAAGCAAAAGTCATGGCAATAGTCATATCTATTATTCCAAGTCCTTGAAGAAAATAATAGCTCACCTTTATTTATATAATATTATAAAGCACTTATATAAGATTATAGAGCACTTTTCTTAAAACAACCTTCTGGGTTAGGCAGTATTGTTATCCAATTTTATAGATGAAGAAAGCAGAAGGGAGGCCAACTGACTTACCCAGGATCATATAACTAGCAAACTTTGGGGCCAGGGTTCAAACTCAGTTCCCTTGATTTCAAAATTCAGTACTGTTTCCACAACATAACAAAATGGAGGAGTTTTATTTGTTAAGGAAATCTTTGAAGCAAACTTTTTCTCATACATATGGTGCAGGAAACCAAGGGTATTGAAGTATATTCTCTTACCACAGTTTTTCCTTCTACAGTTGTGACTTTCCCCATCATGGTGTCAACATATCACAGGTCAGCATAAGAAATTAAATGGAATTTTGGGGGAGTTTTGTGAAAATGAAGGCCAGTAGATGACACAGAAAAATGTTTAGAAACTCAGAAATACATAAAATATATGTATAGTATTACACAATATCAACCCAAATTTTACAATAAGGTACTGTAAATGCCCCATAAAAGAAAAAGGAAAAATTCAGACTTCTCCTCTGGTGTGAAGGGAGGGGCAAAAAATTTTACGTGTATTTTCCAGATCACAGGGGCACCACTCCCCTAACCCTCACAATTTAGAAGGGATCACTGTATTTGTATTACTTCCTGGAAATGTTAAGCACTTTTGTAAGTCCACAGAAATGTTTGAACATAGAAAAGTGGAACTTGAATATAATATGTATACATATATGCATATATGTTTGCATTAATATATACATAAACTTGTGACTATGTATGTGCATATTTGTATATGATCATTTATAACTGGTTCAAATAACCTCACCCCATCATGTAGAGGTTGAAATATAACTGTGCCTTTAAGACAGTTAGGTATGTCAGGATAAAATCTTCTTTAAACAGGAGTTGTGAGAGGATCTGCTACTTTTGTCTTTCTCTACAAATGAGAGCCCTTCAGCCTGGGCTTTCCTTTCCCTTCCATCCCTGAATTTGTTTTGCATGGTGCAAGAATGTCAATTTTAATTCCAGGGTTAGGGGATATGATTGAGGGAGTAGGATCCAGACTCTTCAGAGATAGTAGCCCCAGACTACTTCTCCCTGGTAACTGGTGAAGATCAACATTTTTGAAAATTGGTTAAAATATGTAAATGACACAAAATGCTCAAGAAAATCATAGCCTTGTTTTTCAGAAAAGTCACCTCCACCAACACCACTAGCAACAACAACTTTAATAGAAACTAATTGCTACCCAGATCTTGAAGCAGATAAAATGAGAGTGAATTTTTAAGTGACCATAGAAACTGAATTTGATCTCCTGCTTAGGAATATTGGCCTTCTCCCCTCAATGGAGAAATTCACATACTGAGAGCGATGAATGATTCCAAGTGGAAAAAAAAATTACCCACTATGATTTGTGAGAGATGTATAGATAAAATAAAAGTCTTGAAATTACCTTCACTACTCACCCTTCCACACAGAGCTAATCTCACATGAAGAAAATCCACATTTCCAAAACTAGTTAGGTAAAGGAGTAATTATTAATTTATAATTCCAATATAATTTATTTATATATAAATGTATTTTATATAATTACAATTCAATACAATTTATAATTATAATTATAATTAATTTCACTACAGGACTCCTTTAACTAGAGACAGCATGGTGTAGTAGATGGTATTCTGTGCTTGGAGCCTTCAAATTCCACCTCTAATACTAACTAGTCATATGACTCTGGAAGGTCCATTTAACCACTGTGAGCCTCAGTTTCCTTCTCTATAAAATGATGGGGGTTAGATTAGATGGCCTGCAAAGTCTCTTCTGGTTCTCAGAAACTTTGAACTAGTGAACAAACAAACAAACAAACTTTGTCTTCCTTGCTATGGAGAGAGGTATGACCTTATGTGACCTTGACTGAGTCACTTCTCCTTCTCTTGGCTCAGTTTCCTTAACTGTAAAGAGATTGGATTAGATGAACCCCAAGGTCTCTTTGAGTCTTAACACTTTATGGGTCTATGATTTTTCTTTGTTCCTGACTTTTTCATCTGGTCCTGTTTAAAAGTTCCAATTATCTTCATCTAAAGAATATACACTCTCCAGCCCTCTTCCCTAGAGATGGAAAGATGAAGACCAGGATGGGATGTCCTAGTGAGTTCCTCCTATGCTCCTGGAACCATGCTGCTGATTCACAGATTCAGCCACAGTGTCTTCACAATAGTAGAGATGCTACCTTGGACCCCTTCATCCTGGTCCATTGGTTTCTCCCCAGTGAAACTCTCCTGAGAGAAAGAAATGCCTACCATGTGTCTCATGTTATCTGACCACTTTTTAAAAAATGAGTGCAAAACAACTTCAAATCTTCCCTGAGAGGGAAATCCTTGTGTCCCTATTTTAATTATGTGATGAATTAAACCCCGATGAACTGCTTTAGTAAATCAACTGGATAACAGTTGGGACTTCAGGAGATAACAAGGGGAAACTCTGAAGGCTCTATTCAAAGAAGAAGGGGGAAGAGAGAGTGAATAGCTATGAGCCCTAGGAAAGGGTCAGATTTGAGCTGGCAAAGAACACAGGAGCAATGTAATAACTTCTTCTCCAAGCTGCGTTATTGTTGGCAAGCTCCTAAGATTCTGCTGCAGGGACCTCCCATGATGTCCAGCAAAATTTAGAAGGAGATCAGAGTGAGGGGGTGTATTCACTTTAATTAGGGTTATTTATAGGATTGGGATTGTTGGGTGTTTTCTTTTTTCTTCTTCTTTTTCAAGGGGCATCGTCAGCTTTTCTGGTCTTCTCATTATGGAAACAAACAACTCAGTGACCACACAAATTTTCCAGTCAGCCCCAGCTTGGGGGATTGGCATGGGGCTCTTATGATTCCTGGGGCCTCTGCTGAGTCAGGTAGAGGTTGAACTGAGCTTGGAAGAGGGAGGAACTGTAGAGAACAGGGAGAATTGCTCGCTGTTCCTTGATATTGCTGGAAGGGAAATCTCTAGACCAGTGGTTTCCAACCTTTTAAAGTATGTGTTCCTATGCATGATAGTAGTTGTACAATTAGTATCCATTGATTGAGAGGAGGGGGAAAAACCTTGAGGTTAAAAACTGCTGTAAATTCCCTGATGCTTGTCAACGCATTTGCTTTTTATTGAATCACAGTAGCAAACTGGTTATTACACTTGTTCAAATCCCAAGTCTTCCATGTACAATGTATATGACTCTAGACAAGCCACTCAACCATTCTGGACCTCAGTTTCCTTATCAGTAAAATGAAGGGATTATGCTAGATGGCCTCTGAGGCCCCTTCCAGCTCTAAATCCCTTCTTCCTTCCTACTCCAAATCTCTGAAAATACATCCTTTAAGTTTTAAATGGTATGAGCACACCATTTATTTATTGGACACTGTTTGCAATGTTTCTTAAGAAATCCAAGGGTCTGAGGATCACAGGTTGGAAACTCTAGACTTCTGGATACTTGGACACTCTAACAGACAATGAAATAGAGATAAAATTTGGTTAAGCATCATCCACTACAAACTGTCTCTCAAGCTGTCTCCTCCCTTCTGAGCTAAGCACCTTAAAAAAGCCTTCTGCTTGTATCTTCATTTTCCATCCTCTCACTGTTTTCTAAACCTCTGCTATCTGTCTTCTGACCTCATCATTCAAATGAAAAAGCTCTTTCCCAATGATCTGTTAATTACCAGATCTAATGGCCTCTTCTTGATCCTTATCCTTTTTGGCCTTTCACATGGTTGACCACCTTCTTTTTCCTGAAACTTTCTGCATAATGGGTTTTCAAAACTATGCACTTTCTCGGTTTTCCTCCTTTGTCTCTGATCCTTCCTTTTGCAGTCTTCTGCTGGATCTTCATCCATGCCATACACACTTGGTATGTAACTTGGGTAACTCCAAGGATCTGTCATGGGCTCTCTTCTCTCTTTCTCTATACTCTCTCAGTTGTGATCTCAGCTCCAAAAGTTAATTTTCATCTCTAAACAAATGATTCCCCAAACTATTTACCTAGCTTTAGACTCACTCCTAAGCTCCAGGCCTATATCACAAGGTGTGTATTGGACATTGGTCCAGTAGAAGTCACAAACTCAACTTGTCCAAAACAGAACTCACTAACTCATCCCCCAAACCTTCCTTTCTTCTGAACTTCCCGCTAACCTCCCAGTCACTCAGGTTCACAACCTTGATATCATTCTCTCTCCTTCTACTCCAAACCAATAGCAATAGCAGACATTTATAGAACATTTCAAGGTTTGAAAAATCATTTACGTATGTGATTTGATGTGAATTATACAATAACCTTGTGAGACCCATACTATACAAGTATTATCTCCATTTTCCAGATGAGGAAACTGAGGCTCCAAGAGGTTAGTTGCCTTACCCATGGTCATACTGGTAACGAATGTCAGAGGCTGGGGAAAAAAACAAAGCAGTACCTTGGAGGTCTTTCTGAGTTCAATTCCTCCCTTCCTCCACTTTGGCATTCTGAAAAAGAGTAAAGACTCATCAATGGAGAAGCTTAGGATTGGAGTTTAGTTATCAGATATAAAGACACTGAAAAGACTGTGCAAGCTGCCTGACCCGGAACTTCTCGAGGCTGTGGGCCTGCCCCAAGTCCAAGAGCAGAGACCTCGGAAATAGCCAGATGGGGTAGCACAGAAGCACTATAGGAAAACTATCAAGCAAAAGCTGCAGTTGTCTCCAAAGCTTACAAAGTCCCAGCCCCTATTAGTTATTTCTTGTATTTAACTGCTTTCTACTAGTCCAGGAAAAAAGATCCACTTTTAGTGACAACTCCATTCAGTCATCATCCTCTCTTACCATTCCTCACCTAAACTGCCCTGCTTATATCCCAGGAATCTACAATATTTATTTATATTTATTATAATAATTTAAGTACACGTCTCCCAATCCCAAACCCCAATACACACACACACACACACACACACACACACACGAGTTCCCACTGTCACACTAACTTCAGACAGATTCCATTCTATCAGCTTAACTTAATCTCTTTCAAAAAGAAAGGGGGGAAATGTTGGGAAATTGTTTTCCAGAGGAGCTAGCTAGCCAAAAACAGCATCTTTTGATTTGGATCAAGGCTAGCAGGAGATAGGAAGGGAGGAGGTTAACAATGATGCAACTTTACTTATATGAGGGGCAGTGGTCTATGCCCTTCCTTGTGAGGAATATTTCCTCCACCTATTTGTTCTATTTTCAAGAATTTGGTTCACTCCAGGCAGTTCAAGCCGATGCAGAGACCTTCCAAGCTTCTATTTTGTTCCTATACTCTCAGAGTGCCATTCCTTGGGGTGTCAGTGGATGACCACCCTCCTACTGGCCTCTGCCAGGCCCGCAGTTGTGCAATTGTCAATTTGCAAAACCAAGCCACTAAAAGTCCTGCCAGACAAAACTTAACCCGAAAACAATTCAAGTGCAAATGCTAGTAATTATGGGGTTTTTTTTTCTTTCAGGGTCCCAAAAGATAATCTGAAGAGACATTTGTCCTGGAGAAATTGGCTAAAACAAGTCAAGTCAACAGGTCAATGAGCATTACTAAGTGCCTACTGCATGCCAGGCACTGTGTTAAGCACTGGGAATATAAAGAAAGACAAAAGCAATTTCCGTCCCCCTCCCCCTGGAGATCACAATCCAGTAGTGGGGAAGGAGGAGAAAGAATTTGTAAATAGCTGTGTTCAAATTATACATAGATGTGTGTGTGTATGTATATACATACATATATACACATATATACATATACATATTATACACGATTATATAATATATACTTATTATACTATATGTATACATATACATATTATATATGATTATATAATATATAACACATATGTATATATAATAAATTGGAGATAATCTTGGATGGAAGGCACTAACTTTAAGGACTGGGAAAAACTTCCTGTAGTAGATGGAATTTTAGCTGAAACTTGAAGGAATCCAGGAAACTGACCCAAACCAGGAACTCCTACCCTTTCAAACACATGAAGTTACTGCCAAGGCTAGAACCATCCATCTGTGAATTGATTTTCAGTCACTTGTGTTCAGGAAAATAACACAAAGTAGAAGAGACAGTCAGGGGCCAAGACTCAGGCTCAGGTATCGGTTGCTGCAATCAGCCACCACAGTTGCCGAGTAGGGAAATAGGGAGAGGAGAGGAGCCCCTCCCCCATATGACGTCTAATAAGGAGATTCTTAGAGATTCCCCTCCTCCCCACCCACACATATACCCATAAGAAGAAAGAGGACCAGAGGGTGGAGTCATTCTATTTGAACTACTTGGTGCCCTCTTTAAGGGGACCAAAGGGACAATAAGGGGATTGCTTCATCATCCCCAAACACAAGTCCTTCGACCGTAAGTTACATGTATCACTAAAAGTGGCCAAAGGAGCTTAGTTCCATGGAATGGCCTCCCACAGGCATATACCCACTCATGCTCCATGGGCTGTGCTCCAATCAAACCCACACTACATTTATGTGCCTTTGCATTCATCCTCTAAATCCCAATTCAAAAGTCACTTCCTCCAGGAAGGCTTTCTTGATCCTTCCCATACCAGCTCCCAGACAGTAACTACTTTGCCTCTTGCCCCACCTATACCTTATTTAGACCTTTACATATCTCTGTTTAGTCATTGTTTCTTATTTTGTATTGAAGTTATATGTACTTGTGTCATCCCTTTGCTAAACTAAGGTCTATGAGGTCCGACAGTGCAATAAATCTAAACTTTACATCTATTGCATCTAGCATAGAGCTCTGCAAATAGTAGACACCTTACAAATGATTGTGGAACTGAATTCTACTCCACAAATTATTTCCTTAGGTCCAGTTTCAATCTTTTCCAGCTCAGCCTTCCTTAGCCAGCTTTGAAATTGGGCTGACCTGACGGCAATAATCGTACTGTACTTTTTTTTTGCTAGGAGACCTTTATTTCCAAAAAAAAATTCCATTACAACACCAGGATTTTATGAACAAGGCCCTAAATCTGGACCAATGAAAGGAGCTAAGACTGTTCATGGCTTCCCTGATGGAGCCCAGCAAAAGAGACAAAGTACTCCAAATAGAGTTTTCTTTCTCTAAACATGGACATTTGCATAGTGAATAGAACACAGGGTTTGAAATTAAGAAGACTTGTCTTCATGGTTCAAATCTGGCCTCAGACCCTTGTTGGTTGTGTGATCCCAAACAAGTCAACTAACCCTGTTTGTCTCAGTTTCTCATCTATGAAATGAGCTAAAGAAGGAAATAGCAAACCACTCCAGTATCCTTGCCAAAAAAATCCCAAATGGAGTCATGAAGAGTCGGACATGACTGAAATGACTGAGCAACACCAAAAGGGAAGAGATACGGATTTCTTTGTTCCCCTTCTTTCTGAGGTTTTCTATGTAGTTGCTATAGAAATAACTTTTTAAAAGAATATCTTTTATCCAGCTATAAGAAGGACTTCTACATACCCCCTCTTCCTCTCTACAAGCAACCCCAGGTTCATCCCTTTTCCTTTTCCTTTTGTTAAAGTTTCTTTATTATTATGAACTTAAATGTTAACAAACATGTACCTTTACTTATAGAAACCAAAAGAGAAGAAGAGGATTGTCTATGAAACCATGAATCTCTACTATGTACAGCTTGGTTTTCCTTAAGTATATATGAAATTGACCAGTGGAGTGGTCACTACTCTCAGTTTGTCTGTGTCCCCTCATGAAAATTCCTCCTACTCTCTTCTGTACTTTTGGAATGTTTCTTTGATGATCTTTCTTTCTTTCTTTTCTTTGAAAACGATGTTACCGCCCCACTTTTCTCAGGCCAGTCCTTTTCCCTCCCCTCCCAAAATTAAAACCCCTCCCTTGTAAACTAGTAAATATACTCAAGTGAAGTAAAACATTGACCATTTCTGAAAATGTATGTCCCATTCTGCACCATCACTTCTGCAACCATCCATCTGCATCCATCACTTCTCTGCCAAGAAGACATCCTTTTTCCTAAGCAAAGGAATATATATCTTTCACTTGTGATTAGTTGGGCAATGGAAGGATTGTTAGCTGTGCAGTAGCTTTCTTTCTATAATCCTGGCTGTGAATATTTTTATCTTATTCCTTTAGTTCTATGGTAGCTTTTGCCCTGGAATATGGGTGGGGAGAAAGGTTTATCAGCATTGCAGAAGGGAAGGGAAACAGAATAAATACTTATATAGCATCTTATACATGTCAGGCATTATGCTAAGCAATATTACCTTCATTTTATAGTGCAGGAAACTAAGGCCAATCAAGGTCAAGTGACTTGCTCAGGGCCTAGTAAGTGTCAGAGTCTAAATTTGAGCTCAAGTCTTCCTGACTCCAAGCCCAGCACTCTAGCCTATACATTACCTACTTGCCTCTAGCTGCTTAAGAGACTGTCCATTAATGATCCTGATGATACTTTTCCTATGTTCTACATAATCTGGTCTCAAATACTTAGTAGCTATGTGACCCTGGGTAAGTCACTTAATTTCTGTCTGCCTCAGTTTCCTCAATTGTAAATGGAAAAAAATAATAGCACCTATCTCAGCAGTGTTATTGAGGATCAAATGAGATAATCTTTGTAAGTTTCTGATATATGATATGTGCTTAATAAATGCTTATTCCTGCTCCTCCCCACCCCATAAGAATGGAGCCAGAAGAGTTACAGAACTATTCATGTATCATATCCCCCATATTCTTCAGGTCTGGATAAAATTATATCTGTTTTCAGAGTCTATATATGCGAGACTCCCAACACAGTCCTCATCTGAGGACAGAATTGAGCTGTTGCCCAGGTCTGGGGCCTCTTCCAAAAGTAGCAAGATAAAGAATATCATTGAAGGACATGGAAGGCTAAGGCAACTTGGAATGGTAATAGTGCCATTTTTTATCTTACAGGTCAAATCCCATCACCACCAAATATCATTATGTATAAAATCTCTACCTAATAACACATTTTTCATCTATTCAGCCAAGAGCTCACTGGTTTCAAGTAATACTTGTCATAGCTCAATTCAAGGCATCAAAAAAAAGTTTGGATAGCCCCTCAATGACTCCCAAGTTCATGGTATTATTTGGGTTAGCATCTATTCCAGTTCCCATTCCAACAAACCTATACACCAACCAGAACAAATAACACATGAATATAAAGCAACAAAGCGTGTAATTTAATTAAAAATAGAACAGCAGGGCAAATAACACCAAATTGAATCAGGTAGCAAGCATTCTCAGTAACCATGCCAAATGGCTTCAAATCTTTTGACTTGATCCCTTCTCTCTCAATCTCAGTATTACAGCTTAGGGAATACTGTTGACTTCTTGGAAAGAAGAAGGGAAGATTCTTACTGCATCTCTCCCCACTTCCACCACATCTTTCCCCATGCTCCCACAACCACAAGTCTTGCCAATGCCTACAGAACTTCCATCACTTTTTAAATTGAGGGTTTAGGTTGCACACTTATCCCATCAGTCTGTGGAACCCATGTACAGCTCTCTAAGGGGTGAGTTCAAAGACTCCTCCAATGTACAAGGCTTTCTATAGATTGTAATAACATGGAGTTGAAAAAAACTATCCCTTTACAGATACAAAGAGCATTCCAGGACTCTTCCTAATCAGCAGGTTTCAAGGAAAATTCTCGGCCTTCTGCTCTTGAAAAACATAGCAGACAAGATTACGTTTTGACAACGATGATTTTCATCTCTTAATAAAATTTGATGTCACTGAATGAGAGTGATACGTAGCTCATGTGCCTTTGGAGATTTCGTTGAAGACTACAGAAAAATAGCACCCTCAATTTTAAGTTTTAAAGCTACCAAATAAACTGAATTGTTATTTGTCCAGAATCCCAAATTCCTCAGTTTGTGCTCATTTGTTCTGAGTTTGTACACTTTGTGAAGATTCACAAACCAAATTGACAGTGTAAACAGTTGTACTATATGTTGACTCTGGGCTCCCTCTCTCAAGCCATACTCAGACTAGTAAGTTGGATCTCTAAAGGAAGGATTTTGCTCTCCTCAGAGTTGTAGAAAAAATCCTAAGGAGTATGGGGGCGGTTTCTCTATTATTATATCTCATGATCCCCCATCCAAGTGTATTCCCCCAATATTATTGCTAGTTAATATTTCCCCAAAATCATTTAGCCATTGATTACTGCCCCAATATCAATTAACATCATTTATATAGCATAAACTTAAGTATTAACCCCCACCAACCAGGGCACATTCTCCCCTATTTACCCATGCAGTCCCTGGGACAGTGGTATAAAACTTAAAGTATTTCCTACAAAGCCACCCCACCAAGTTTAATTCTGGTTGTGGTGTAGACAATAGGCATAATTACTTTTCTAGTATGACATGGTGTCTCCACTGCCAGGTCAATTTACTACTAGGATGAATCAAGCAGGTTGCTGTTCAGGGCTAGATCCTTACCAAGCTAGGCTACTATAGCTTCTGCAGACTCTTCTATTTCCTCCCCTTGCTGGACCTCTGCTCTATCTCCTGATCTTTCAAAGCCCAAAAGATTGGAATATGGTACATTCCCATTTGTGAGACTAATTTAAGATTAGGGAAATAGAAATATGACAGAAACAGAAGAAACAGCAGCACCAAGTGTTCAGAGATACATGGCGACCAAGTGAGTGAGGACCTCTCCTAAAGCTTACAGAATTTCTTCCTCCTCATTCAAAAGCCACCAGTGAGATAGAGGGCATTCATCTGTTCGTGAATTTTGTATCAGAATCCAGTTCCTCTCAGCAGCCAAATTAAAAGGCTTTTCATCACCATAAGACAAACCATGATAACTGGCAAGAAATAGTTATAAGATCTTTGCACAAGCTCTTAAACCTGGAGGTAGGACCACCCCTCAATCACATACTTTTAGAAGTAGGCTCACCAAACCTCCACATTGATACCATGCAAAAAAAAGCCCTTCATGCTTAAAGAACTGGAACCTAATTGGCCAATTGGAAGTAGAAAGAAAACTAAACTTGGAATCAGAGGATTGGTTTGAGTCTCCTACCTTTCATTTGATATGGGGCAAATCACTTAATATTTCTGAGCCTCCATTTTCCCATCTATGAAATGAGGATAATAATACTGACACTACGTATCTTGAGAGGCATCATTATGTAGAGAATATAGAGCTGGCCTCCAAGTCAGGAAGACGTGGACTCAAATCTTACTTGTGACACAACACTGCCTCTCAGCACCCCACACAACTCTTTTTTTGTTTCATGCTAAAGGGTATTTATCAGACAGCAGGTTACAGGAGGTATGGGCACAACCAGCTGCCTAGAAGATCTCAGAAGCCACAGAGATGGCATTCTGTGGTTTGAATCAGTGTGCCAAGACTTGACAATGCTTTCCACATGGTAACACTCACATGGTTCCCAGCCCCTACTGCTCTGAATGCCAAGGAAAGGGCAATTGCTTCAAGTGTTGACAAGTTCCAATGGGATGCAATGACTTTGGCAGCAACATTGGGAGGAAGAGGTGGAGTTGTTAACCTATATACCATGTGGCTTTACAGGCTACAGCAGTTGGCTCTCTGTACAGCAAAGATACGACAGGTATGCATGCCTATTGAACTTTTCCTTGCACTTGACTTTGTCATAGTCCTTTGGCCTTATCACCGTGCTGCAGCAACTTAGTCCAACTCTTTGATGACAAGAATATCACATACAATTAGATTCCCATTCAGTGCCAAAGTCATATGTTAGACCATCAGCATCCTTGCAACCTTCTGGTCCACCCCCTAGAGTGATCTGCAAGGAGAAAAAATGAGCACTGAGCATCACAAAATGTTGCAAAGACAGCCAAGGCAAGGAGAACAACTAACATAGTATTAGGTGTGTAAGTGTGTGTGGCTCCTCACTCTTCAGTCCCATAGTTATGCCTAGGGGCTTGGGCAGTGCATCTCCTTCAAGCCACACAACTCTTTAAGACCATAATTACAGAACCATTAATTGTTTGTGTTAGAAAAGGAATTTCCTCACTGAAAGTTCCCTACACCAGTAAAATCACAAGTCTGGACAAAAACAACAACAAAAACTACCTAATTTATAGGATTGTTGTAAAGAAATGTCTTTGTCAATCTTAAAGCTACACAAGTATGAGCTGTTATTAATGAACTATTTTGAAGGTTCTAAGTTCACTAATTGCATATAGATAGATGCTATTGATTAAAATTGTCTCCTTTAGTTTTGTATTTCTTTTTTTTTTTCCCTAGTGGAGGGGGAGGTGAGAGGGAGAAAAAAATAAGTGCTTCACAATTGAAAAAAATTTAAAATGATAAAAATGTATATGAGAAATTCAAAGAAATGTGGAAAGACTTATATGAACTGATATAAAGTAAAGAAAGCAGAACCAGGTGATCAACATGAATAATGACTACATTAATAGAAATGAAAACAACACTAAGAGACATATGAACTCATTAAATCCAATAACCTAAACTAGCGCCAGAGAACAAATGATAAAACTCACTTCCCTCCACCTTCCCTAGAGGCGGAGAACAGTGTGTGTGGAATGTTTTAAATGCCGTCAGAAAGGACATTGTATTGGTTTTGCCTAACTCTTTTCTTCATTATAAGGGAAGGTTGTTTGGAGAGAATTAGGAGGAGCGTGATATATTGTAAATAATTGTGTTAAAAAGCATCAATGAAACAGTTTAAATGATTGTCTTTTATATATGCATATACATGTATATATGAATATAAATGTGTGTTTCTAATTTGTTGTTGTTCAGTCATTTTTCACTTGGGTCCAACTCTTTGTGACCCCATTTGGGGTTTTCTTGACTAGGATACTGGAGTAGTTTGCCATTTTCTTTTCCAGATCATTTTACAGGTGAGGAAACTGAAGCAAACAGGGTTAAATGACTTGCCCAGGTCACACAGCTACAAAGTATCTGAGGCTGGATTTGAACTCAAGAAGAGAAATCTTCCTAACTCCAGGCTCAGTACTCTATCCACTGCAACACCTAGCTATCTGTATTTATAATATATGTATATACAAATTCTGTACTAAGTTTGAATCCAAAGCTGCAGTTGAGCAGAAGGCTACTTTGTCTTTTTTTTTCAGTTTTATTTATTTTATTCTGAACTTAAGAATTAAAACAAGCATTTCTATAACATAGTAAAATAGGAGAAAATGTACATTCAACTACAAATCTATTATATACAACTTGCTCTTCCTTTTAAATATATACTAAAGTTATCATGTAACTTTTTTTCTTTCCTCTCCACCCTGACTCCGCCCCTCCATAAAACAATGTGATATTCTTTGCCATTTCCACCCTAGCTCCTTAACTGATCCTGTCCCATTAAAGGTGATCTGTCCCTGTTTTCTACTCTCAAATTCCTTGCTCACTTGTCCTATCACCTCTCATACTTTGGCAGCCCTATCACCTGCCTCCTCTTCTGCTCCTATTTGTGCGCCACTGTATGGAATTGAAGGAAGTCACACAACCGTACTTACTGGGTCAGCTACAAATGGATGCTAACCAGTCTCAACTGGTCTCTAATTAGGCAAGCCTTTTACTCCTCCCTAACTGATTTCTTATCTCACTCAACATGGCAGTAGTTTCAGACCTTCCCTTCTTTTCTAAACCTTCCCACAGCACCCTCTCCCCCATGCTCTCAGCTGAGGACATCTATTTGTATGTTATGAGGAAATAAAGACCATTCCCCAAGAGGTCCCTCTTCTCCCCCTCCCACTTTCCCTCAAAACTCCTTTTCTTTACCCCCACTATTTCTTTCTTTACTCTAGTTTTACTAGAGAATCTTTCTTGTCCAAGGCCAACCCTCTACATATTGCCCTGATTCCTTCCCTTCCTGTTTTCTCTGGCATATTGCCTGCATATTACCATCACTATCATCCTCTCCATTAATCTCCAACCTCTTTCTATTTATTAGTTTCTCCTCTGCTTACAAACATACCCATTTCTCTCATCATTAAAAAAAAAACTCTCAGTATATCCTATGATTCACACTAAGTATCATGTTTTATCTCCTTCTCAACCAAACTCCTTGAGAAAACCATCTGCATTAGATGCTTCTACTTCCTCTCCTTTCACTATCTTGCTAACTCTGAAATCTTGATTCTGATCTAATCACTCAACTGAACCTTCTCTCTAAAGTCTCCAATGATTTCTTAATTGCTAAGTCTAAGTCTTCTCTCAATATTCATCCTCCTTGAGCTTCACCTAAGTCATGGATAAAAATATTGAACGACTAGACCAAGGACAGAGCCTAGTGCTCTACTAGAGCCCATCTTCCAGATTTATATCTACCCTTTAAACAACATTCTTTGGGTCTCTTCAATCAAACTAGTTCTAAACTCAGCTAAGTATACTATCATCAAATTCACATTTCTTCATTTTATCCACAACTGATATTATGAAAGATTTTATTAAATGCTTTGCTAGAATTTAGGTATAAAATATTTTTGATATTCTCATCTAAAAAATTGTCCAAAAAGTGAATTAGTTTAGCCTAGGATGATTTTTTCTTGATGAACCTATACTGGCACTAAGTAATCACTTCCTTCCTTCCAAAATGTTTACAGAGACTTACTAATTTGTTCTATCATTTTAACTAGGAATGTATGTCAAGCTCATCAATCTATAGTTTGGATTATTAACTCATAACTTTTTGGGGGGAAAAAAGAATTAGAGTTTATTAAGCTTAAGAAGTTAAATTTTCAAGATGATTAAGATATTGAGATGACTGGCATGCATGAAGTTCTATCTGCTGGGCTGAAATAGCTTAAATGCATCCAGTGCTGACATCACATGTTCATGAGACAGAAAATACTGTATTGCTGATTCTGACATGATTCAATATCGCTGATCCTTCTCATGTGGTTGCTAGTAAGCAAAAGGCCTACCATAATATATCAATTTCTGCTTTGCCTTAGGTTGAGCCCACTATGTTGCACCTCCTCTGGGTCTATAAAACTCCTCTGTCTTCTGACTTCAGCTCTTGGGAGAAGGAAGAGAGAAATCAGATAGTCATGAATCTTACTGTCCTCATGCAAATGTTAGCAAGATAAGGGAGTTGACCTGTACTGAAAAGGGCTTCTGTTAATGAAAAATTTACAGTTCAGTACGAATGGTTGATATCCCTTTGGCTGAGCCACAACTGTGGGTGGGCTAGAGGCCTTTTTGAAGACAGCTAAGTCCAGACATAACCCGATTTTGTCCATACACATCCCATGGTCCAAAGCACTGACAATCAGGAGTGAATTATAAAAGTGAGTTGGAAAGAAAACAATTTTAGCCTTAGACAGCCAAGACCTCTAACAATTAAAAAGTCATATCTATAAACATAATTCACTTTACTGAGCTTCACGCATAGTAAGTTACACTTAATAAATCTTGTTTCACTCATCCATTTACACAATAGATATACTTTTGAAAAATTGCATGTAATTTGAGTTTTAAAAAAATAAGTCTTTAAAAAAAATAAAACTTTTATTTAAACACAGTAAGAGATCTCACTTGTAAAAGAACCCTTCAATAAACCTCATTGTGCCCTGGGTGGGGGGGGAGGAAGAGGGAGGAAATATATGTAGTTATTATATATACACATACATACTTATATGTACAAATTTAAATATATACCTATGTGCATATACATATGTGTATGCATATAAACATATGCATATATAAATACATGCATGCATATGTATGTAGATACACATATATGGATAATATTTTAATTATTCCAAATTTGCTCTATTTTGCAAACTAAGTGTGTTTTTTTAGAAAGTGACATAGATTCCATGTCCAGCTATGTCACTATTAATGGGGGGAGAAGGGGAAGGGAATGAGGATTTAAGTGCCTAAGTACCAGGATCTGATCCTCACAACAACCCTGGGAGGTAGGTACTGTTATTATCCCCATTTTACAGTTGAGAAAACTGAGGAAGACAGAAGTTAAGTGGCTTAGGCAGGGTCACACAGCTAGCAAGTAACTGAGGAAGGATTAGAAACTCCATCACCTGATGTCAACTCACAAGACTCTCTGCTCTGCCATGCTGTCTGCAAAGTCCCTTCATTTCATGTTCACAGACATGTCTTCTGCACAATAATGATTGAAAGTAAAAAGAAGCTGAAGGATGAAAACAGAACTTCTAAAAGAGGACATGCTGAAGTCATTTGACAGGGCTGGTCTCCTGGGGAAGAGGAGGGGGAAGATCCCTTGGTTGCATGGAGTGAACTTAGTGTCAAGAGACCCAGGTCTATGTTTGGACTCTAATACATTCTAGTTCTGTGACCCTTGGTTTACTTCTCTGTAAATTGAAAATAATAACAAACTATTTATCACACATGGTTGTTATAAGAAAACCAAAAAGTATTGCATAAGTTGGAGTTGTCATTATTATTATTGTTATTGTTGTTATTATTGTGTGATTTGAGTAATGCTGGGAAGTCTCCTTTTTCCAAGAATCTCTTCCCTGGTATTATGCTCTTACCTAAAATTATACCATGAAGGCTCCATTCTTTGGAATAAGGCAATATTTCATGTTAGAATGCAAATACTCCTAGAGCTGACAGCCCATTATTTGTCAATATGATCCTGGTGTGAGTTAATTTACAGCTCACTTTTCAGTATGACATCCAACTGAGAATGAAGCTTCTCCGTATCCCAAAGGAATCATAAAAATGGGAAAAAGGACCCACATGTACAAAATTATTTATAGCAGCTCTTTCTGTGGTGGCAAAGAATTGGAAATTGATGGGATGCCCATCAAATGGAAAATGTCTGAACAAGTGGTGATATATGAATGTAATGGAATACTATTGTGCTATGAGAAATGATGAACAGGCCGACTTCAGAAAAACTTGGAAAGACTTGTATGGTCTGATGCTAAGTGAAGTGAGCAGAACCCGGAGAACACTGTACACAGTAACAGCCACAGTGTGCATTACTAACTTTGATAGATTTAGCTCTTCTCAGCAATGCAAGGATCTAAGACATCTCCAAAAGTCTCGTGATGGAAAATGCTATCCACATCTAGAGAAAGAACTATGGAGTTTGAATGCAGATCAAAGCATACTATTTGCTCTTTTTTTTTCTTCTGTTTTGTTTTGTTTCTTCTTTCTTGTGGTTCCTCCTATTGGTTCTAACTCTTTACAATATCGCTAATGTGAAAAAATGCTTAATAAGAATGTATACGTAGAGCCTATATCAGATTGCACACTGTCTTGGGGAGGGAGGGAGAGAAAATTTAAAACTCAAAACCTTGTGGAAGTGAATGTTGAAAACTAAAAATAAATTAATTATTAAAAAAAGAGAATGAAGCCTCTCTAGGCATGGGACATAAAATAGGTAAGTTTGGATTGGGCAGAAAGGGAAAGAAAGAATGAATGGTTTGGAAAAAAGCCAAAATATAGAATAGTGCAAGTCTTCTTCAAATACTGATCATTAAGGTCCCATGAAAAGACAAAAGACTTGTACAAAAAAGATACTGAGTAAAACAATTTATAAAATAGAATCAATATTGTAAAATTGAGCAATTCTGAATGTCTTAAGAATTCTGATCAAGAAAACTATTGACAAGGACTCTCAAGGATTGATGAAGAAAACTATTGCCCACCTCATGGAAGAGAGATGATGGGCTTATATGAAAAACAAAAAATTCATTTTTCAATATGGCCAACATGAGAATTTCTTCTGCTTAACTATATTTATGTGCTACAAGTATTCTGTATTTCTTTATTTTTTTTCATTCTCTCTCTTTTTTTTTTCAATGAGTGGAGGGAGATGAGGGATAAAAAATAAATGTTCGATAATGCTTGAAAAAAAGTAAGCTCAAAAAAAAATTATAGGGACTGACTCAAATGTTGTCAAGTACACAGCTGTTGCAGACCTTCAGATACAGTCATGTAGCACTCAGCTTTCTGATATACTATATTCTAAGACCTCTGGCACAACCCATTGCATAAGACATTTCCGGGACAAAGATGAGCGTGCAAAAACAGACACACAAAGCAAACTACCCAAATAACCAAACTCTCCCCCTTCCACCCCACCTCACCCTATTGTCCCTACCGCATTGTTTTGTCACAGTGAAATCACTGGCTTTCACACTGCTTCCTTCTAATGTAATCATCTCTAGAGCTACAGTCTAAGAGCCAGTTTAGGGGAAGGAAACAAGCATTTATTAAGCTCCTATAATGTGTCAGGCACTGGGTTTTACAAATATTATCCTATTTGATCCACACTAACCTGGAGTGCTAGACTTTCCTTGCTTTTATCTGCTATCTATTGTTATTAAGACATCATCTGCCGCCTTCCTACTCTCACAGCATTAAATTCCCTGCCTCCCTGATTGTAATAATCTGTACAGAAAAAGTTGGCTTCAATGGGGCGCCTCAGAAAGGGATCCTGGGCAACCAGAAGTCATCATGTAAGCCATGATTGCATTGCTCATGATTGTAACTCATGAGTGAGTATGGGGGAGGCGGGTATGATATTTCCCCAAGGAAAGAGAAGAAAGGTGTGAAAAGACACAAATTATGGAATAATGATATTATATATTTATATAACAATAGGGTTATGACACATTTTGCATATATCATTTTATTTTATTTTCATAAATAACTATGAAACAAACAGTATCTATATCTCTATTTTAAATATGTAGAAACTGAAATTCACAGAGATCATGGTATAATGATAAGAACAATGGTTCCGCAGTCAAAGGACTTGGATTCAACGCTTGCCTCTGACCCTGTAGTATCTGTGTGAATTTGGGCAAGTTTCCTAACATCCACAGACCTTGATTTCATCATCAGTAAAAAGTAACAGTTAGGCTACATAGACTCTGAGATCCCTTTCAGCTCCAGATCTTCTGTGGCCCTACTGACATGCCCAAGGGTGCAGAGATGGTACGTAAGTGAACCAGAATTCAAAGTCTCTCATTCCACATCTACTACATTTCCCATCTTGGACTACATTGCATCTCTGGTACTTAGCACAATGTTAGGTACATGTAGGTGTCTTAACAAAAGAGGAGATGAGTCAAAAGGCAAAGTTTTTACTGGGGAAATGAAGGAAATCACAAGAAGCAAAAGCGTATTGAAGGAAGACTGAACTTAGAGTTAAAGGAATTGGATTGAGGTCCTGGCTCTTATGCTTTTTGAGCTCTCCCAGGTATTCTATTTTGGGGGCCTGAGACCAATTCACATTTGTCTTTGAGACTTTGGACATGACTGTTTTTACTTTGTTATCTTCAATTGAGTTTGTTTTTTGATATTCCCTGTCACCATAGTAATTTCCTACAGTCAGGTTCTTTTTGTTGTTGTTTGCTCATTTTCCCAGCCTATTTCTTTACTTTTAACTACATTAAAGTTGGGCTCTGTTCACAGGGTAAAGAGGGCATTGTCTCAAGTTTCAGGTTTTTTGTGCAGCTATTTTCCAAGCTAATTCTGGGGGTCTGAAAGTTTTCAGTTCTTCCAAGGTAGTATAATCTAAGGAAAGGTGTGTTTACTACTTCCCTGGGATGTGTTCTGATCTGTAAGTGACCACAAGTACTCTTTTCCACCATGGAACTGTGACTAGAGTCTCTGCTCCCTGCAACTGCAAACTCTGGTGTGCTAGTGTTCCTCCTCTCCCTGGGACTGAGACCCAGGACTGCAACCCAGATAAGTGTATGTGCAATGCAACAGAGTTTTTCACCCAGTGCCAGCAAAGGGACCCCTATAATCTCCTTCTAACCAGTTGTCTGTGGTCTGAGAGTTCTAGAATCTTCCACAGCAGATTCAGTCACCCCCAAGACCTGCTACTGGTTTTCCCAGGTCTGCCCACACTGGTGTAGCTGCAGGCCTACCCTGGACTGCATTCCATTCTCACCCCTAGGAGACAGATTTTTCCTGACCACTTTCCAAGTTGTCTCAGGTTGGAAAATTGTTTCACCCTATTCTTTTGTGTATTCTGCAGCTTCAGAATTTATTTTGAGGTGTTATTTAAAGTTGTTTGGAGGAGAATTTAGGAGAGCTCAGGTGAATACCTGCCTTTTCTCTGCCATCTTGGCTCTCACAAAATTATTGTTGAAAAAGTACTTGGTAAATATAAATATTCTCTAAAAATTATTATTATTACTTCCAAGTTTTCCAGGGAAACACAATATTTACCAGCCCCATGTTTTGGAGGTGGTGAGGCCCACAGGGAGTAATGTAAATACAACCAAAATTTGACACTCCCAAGGAAGAGTGTCCTCAGCAAACCAAACCTTCCCTGCCTTTGGTTCTGGCTCCTATGAAAGGGTGGGGATGAGATATAGAGCTGGTTGCTGATTGAAATAGAGCCTACGTCAGGAGCTGTCTCTTTCTGGTGGTTGCCTGGTGACCCTGATGGAAAATGATCAGTGGTAGGACCATGCCACAGAAACCACTCCGTCAGCTGGCAGGCTCAGCGGAAAGTCCAAGTGTAGAGGAAGCAGCACTGTTCTCTAGCAATATTGCTTCTAAAGATCCTGAATGCCCCTCTGTGTGTATGGGAGGGGGAGATGGGGGATAAAGAAAAGGGAGCTTTCGAGCTGAAGAACTTATGTATAACATCTGTTTTCCCTGGTGAGTGCTGGGGTCGAGACCAACAGAGGAAGGGAAAAGAGAGGAGAAGAGAGGGAAGGAAAGGAGAGGGGAGAAGGAGAGGGGAGGGGAAAGGAGGGGTAGAATGGGGAAGGGAGAAGAGGAGAAGGGAGGAGCTGAGAGGGGAGAAGGAGAGGGGGGAAAGGAGGGAAGAAAAGGGGAGGGGAGGAGAGGAGAGAAGGGGAGGGGAGGAAAGGAGAGGAGAGATGGAGAAGGGAGGAAAAGGAAGGAAAGAAAAGGAGAAGGGAAGAGAGGGGAGGGCAAGGGAGAAGAGGAGAGGGGAGGGGAGAAAAGGGAAAGGGAGGAGAGGAGAGGGGAGGAAAGAGAAAGGGAGGAGAGGAGAGGGGAGGGGAGGAGAGAAAGAGAGAGGAGGGGAAGGGAGAATAAGAGAGGGGAGGGGAGGGGAGGAGAGGAGAGGAGAGGGGAGGGGAGGAGACACATTGGCAGCTGATATATGGCTGCTGATTTATTCATTCCTTCATTGATACAACAGGTAATGTTTGTAGCAAGTGCCCTGATCAGCCTAGTGAGTGGAGAAGGCACTGAATTGGGAAATTAACCCCATGGAGCATACAATCCATGGACAAATCATTTCAACCCTTAATTCCTTCATATAGGAAACACAAACAATCCCCAATTTTTAGCAAAGGGGGAGAGGTCATGCATCTACATAATAACAATAATAATAGTAATAATAATAATAATAATGACATTTAAAAAGGAAATATTATATTAAAAAGACATTTTTAGGATATTAAATTTTGTTTACACAGAATTCCAAGCCTACTGAAATCTTGCTTGCCCCATGGAGAAGTCTACTTCATTGGCCACCCCCTTTATCTCTGGCATGATTCTCTCTTCATTCTAGAAATGACTTGCTGAAATCTTGATGAAGTAAAATCTGCTAACCTCAATGGGCATTGTCTGCAAGGCAGTGTGATATCATGGGAAGTACTGGAGGGTCAGGATACATGACTCCAACAAGCTCTGATATTTACAGTAACACTGTCAAGCAAGCAAACATTTATTAAATGCCAACCATGTACCAGGCACTATGTTAAGGACTGGGAATACAAAAACAAAAGTGAAGTTGTTCTTGACCTTGAGAAGTTTAGCTCTGAGAAGCTTTGTTACCTCTAGCTAGGAGGTGACAAAATGTATGTATACGTGTATTATATATGCATGCATATTACATACATACAATATAGATACATAATAATTTAGGGAAGAAAGAGCCCAATCCTTCAAGGAAAACAAAGATTTTTTAAGATGGAGTGCATTCTTTTTTCTTTCTTTCTTTCTTTCTTTCTTTCTTTCTTTTTTTTTTTTTTGAGTACATTCTTTGTATGGAAGACAACCAATAGAAAATCTTGGGGATGAGAGATAGTGTGCTGTGCATGAGGAACAATGAGCAGGCCAATTTGACAGTACTATAGTGTGTGTACAGAGGAGTAAGGGTAATAAGATTAGAAAGGTAGGTTGGAGCCAGATTGTAAAGGGCTTAAAATGATGGATAAGGGAGTTTATATTTTATACAACAGGTAACAGGTACAAGGAAACTCTTGGAGTTTATTGAATTAGGGAGTATTATGGTCAGATCAGTCTTTCAGGAAAATCTGTCAGAAAGATGACAGAGACTAGTTGAGTGACCTGGAGCAAGTCATTTCATTTCTCTGGCCCTCGGTTTCCCTCAGTATCTATTGCACTTCTCCCAGAGACATGACCAAGGAGACTTGTTGAGACAGTACAATGTACTCATACATTTTGTCCAGAGCTTCCCAAGTTTCCAGGGGTTTCTCATCCTGAAATGAATTCTCTTCCTACAGAGAAGTCATGTGGTTGAGATGCAAAGAGAAATCAAAGAGGAGTACTGTGAACCATATTGTCTTCCATGTTTCTCTTGCTGAGTCTGTAAGAAATGAAGAACTGGGCACTGCCTGTGATGGTCAGCCAGGAAAGCAAAAGGAGTAAACATTTTATGATATGGAAGCATGCCCAGAAAGGTGAGAAGAAATATAATCAGACAGGTCAAAAGACTTGGCTTGGTAACTCTACCAGAATCCATAACATAGCACCTGATTTCCCTTGGCTTCCAAAGAACTCTTCTTAGGAAGAACCCCAGCTCCTCTATATCCATCAAGCTGTTCTACCTCTTTTTGTCCCTCTGACTGGTGGCGGGAAAGGTTGAGGGGGAAGAGGATCAACCAAATAGCTGCAGCCATCAAAACCTGAAAATGGAGTCCTTAAGTGCTCGTTTGCATACTGTGTATTCATCGTGATTCAAGTGTATGGCTATTTACAATGATTTTAGTCAAACCAATAAGCCATCCAAAACCAAAAGAGTTTTTCCTTAGTTTAAGATGGCTGTAAATGGAACAACTATTATCACCAAAGATAAGCAACCAAGGCACCTAAAATATACACAAATCAGCCACAGCAAACAGGAAGTCCAAAATGTTTACTTTGTTCCAGAGAATATTCTCCTTCCACTACCATGGCTCAGACGGCTGCCAGTATGGCAGCAGCAGAGAGAACAGCTCATCATTATGTCCCATTCTCTCCAAGTCAAAATAACTGTCTAAGCAAGTTGTCAGAGGTACTTTTTTTTCAATCAGGAGCCTAATTATTGTCTGTCTGATGAAAAGGTTACAATGTTGACAAAAGTGCCAAGTGAATAATTTCAGCTTGAGTCATTTTTTAAGTGATGGAGAAGTTGGTAAAAGTCTTTCAGTGATTTTCTAACTTGCACTCACCTCCTAGAGGGAGCGCGATTAGTAATGCTGGAGCCACAGCTGAGAGCCATCGTGTCTGTTGGAAGATGAGCTGGGGAAGATCCAGAATTACCAGAACTTAAACCCACTGCCTCTGGGGCTATGTGCTTGGAACTAGAAGCAGGTTTCTGGTGCTCCAATTCATTTGGACTTGACCAAAGACAGCTTCCTATTTCTAAGAAAAGGCAAGGAAGTCTCACGAGGTGCTTTAGAGAGCAAATCAAGCTTACCCAGGCAGCAACCAAGAAGTAGTGGGCAAGAGCAAAGGGAATTGACACTTCCATTAACCTACTCCATCCCAAGATTAGCTCCAGGTCCATACTCAGTCTATGATTGAGAAAGGATTTTGGTCCCAAATATATGTCAGATTAGCTTAAAAACAAACAAAAAGAACATAAAGAGGGGCTTGTGTCTGGGACCAGACAAATTTGAGATATTTGAAGAACATCTGGATTTATTAAGCCCCACTACAAGCGCTGATGATACATGAACCAGACAGAAAGGACATGTGTGTAAAACACCTTGGAGATTCAGGAATAGAATGTGCTTTCTATCTCTCTCACTCTATCACCTTCTCAACCTCTCTCTGTGGTTCTAGAAATCACTTTTCCAGTGATATCACATACTGTTACTATGGTCACAAATGTTATGGCAAAACAAAACTGGCTGATCATTATCCTAAGGCTAGCAACCTGAGGCAGAGCAGAGAGTTGAGGGAAGGAGTGAGGGATGGTGAAATCCATGAAGTCTGCCATTCTTTGACCACAGGCCTGGACTGAGTTTGGTGGGTATACAGAGACAGGGCAGCTGGGCCACTCTGTGGTGGAAATGGAGACCCTATGATGGAAACCCACAAGCAGGCAGGGCTCATCCTCCTCCAAGATGAGTCTGGGTCAAGATGTTCATAACATCTGCCCCTTCTCCCTCCCACTCTCTCCTACCACATGCCTTCCCTCTTGCACCTAGTTCTGTCCTCTCCACTTAGGAACCCATTGACTTTTTTTCAGGGCACCAATAACTGGACCAGCCCACAGGAAAATATGTGAAGTGGGCTGATTTTCTGCCATGGCTCTGCTTTATAAACTGTACTTTGTCCTTCCCCTCCTTAATTGCATGTCTCCCTACTCTCTATTCCCCCATCTACCAAAAAGGTGATAATCACCAGACCCCAATCAGGAAAAATGACTTTGTCTAACAAAGAATGTTCCTTTTTGCAAAGCCTCACTAAACATAGTTGCTTGAAACTTGAGCTATTCTAGAAAATCTAGATCACCATATCCAGGATACCAGGGCTTCATTCCCTAAGAAGCAGCATGATATGGTATATAAAGTATTAGACTTGGACTCAAGAAGTCCTAAGTTCAAATCTGCCTCTGACACTTGAACCTCCCTGAGCCTCAGTTTGCTTATCTATATAATGGGGACAATAATAACTATAGTATTTATCTGTCTACATATGCATGTGTGTGTATGTATATATGTATGTATGTATGTATATACACACACATACAATAATAGAGGCAGCTAGGTGGCCCAGTGGATAGAGCACTGGGTTTGGAATCAAGAAGATGTATCTTCACAAGTCAAATCTGGTCTCAGACATGAGCTGTGTGACCCTGGGCAACTCCCTTAACCCTGTTTGCCTCAGTTTCCTTATTTATAAAATGAGCTGGAAAAGGAAGTGGCAAACCACTCCAGTATCTTTGCCAAGAAAACCCCAAAATGGGATCATAGAGAGCCAGACACAACTGAAAACCACTGAATAACAACAGACAATAATATAAAGATATTATTAAGAGATAGCTTTAATATAAAGATATATATTCTTACCCTGGCCATTCATATACAAAATCACACTGACTAAAGTCATTACTGTTTTGTTAGTTGGTGGCTAAAATTATACATCAGAAGCTCTCTTTCCTGGACTAAAAGATGACAAATCCCTATACTATAAATGTAGACCTCAAAATATTCTGGAGATTTCAGTGAACATATATACATATATATACATATATAAATATATACATTATATATACACATATATATACATACATACATATATGTGTGTGTGTATGTGTGTGTATATATATATATATATATATTTTCTGGAACTGAGCCATTTTCCTAGACTGCACAATCACCTGGACACATACTGATTGATAAAAACTTAATAATAATGTTTGTTATTAGATGTCATCATCCAAATAAGTATAATCTACCTGTTACCTGGAACAAAATGTTTTAATAGTTTAGAGACTTGAAATTGTACGGGAATAGAATGAGGAACATATCCTCCCTGTTGTCCTGTTTGCTATTAGAGGCATTCCATGAATACTTTCAGTGAGCCCATAGAGGATGAACTTACATTCTAATACTTTTATTCCAGCACAAATAGCAGTTATTTTATTTACCTGTTAAATAGTCCCTCAAACATTGAACATAAAATAGTAAAAGTATAATGAGTTGTTCCAAGATCATTTCTACTTAAAACCTCATTGAGAAAGATGAGAATGAGATAATAATTATAAAGAAATAATAGATGCATGCATAATAAACCTAGCTAAGGTGATAAAAATTATATGCGAACAGGATAAGGTGAATACCAACTCTGCTGTCTTATCTATTATTGGAGTTATCTGGAGGATGCTTTAATGAGCCTACAGTGGATCACCTTGCATCTTAATACTTTCAATTCTAATAAAGTTTTAAAATGCATAACTACATTTTTAAAAATGCAGTTTTTTATCCACTTTTATAATAAATTGTAGAACACTGGAAATAAAAGAAGAGGAAAATAGTAACTTGTTCCGGGATCATTTCTCTTTGAATTTCATTGAAGAATAGGAGAATGAGATAATAATAACAATGATAACTTTCGTCAAAAAGATGAGGAGATAATAACAATAATGACAATTTCTGGCAAAAAGTTTATATAACTGGAGTTGTCCAATGCACCCGAAAGTTGTTACCTCTGGATGGAGCCTATGGAATGACTAAGAGGCAAAAGTGGAACTGAAAGATCCTCTATCCACATAAACAGAATCAACATGTTAGGGAAAAAGTGTCAAAAATACCAACCACATCATGTGAATATGTTTATGGACATAAAGGAGTTTACACAGGCAATTCAGGGTCTAGTCTCCACCATCAGAAATCACGGAAAGGTTATCCTTAAGGAGCCCAGATTTATTGATACCTACATATTATATGAGGAAACAATAGACACTAGAGCATCATTGTAGTTGGAAGAATTTAGGACTGCCCCTACACATACCAAGATACGTCCAGATAGCCAGAATCATCCACTAGAAGCTCACTTTCCTTAATAACTTAATACATGAAAAATCTCTTTATTGCAGATGCAGAACTCAAAATATCCTTAAGAATTCAACAAATAAATTGTGCTGGGACCAGACCACTATCACAGACCACACTATTGCCCACCATCACATAGACATAATATTATTCCATAAAAATCTGACTATTTTAATAGCTGCCAACATACCAAATAGTAATGTAATCTCCAAACTATGTACAACTTTTTAAAACTTTCAAAATGTAGAGACCTAGCAAAAAAAAAAATCAAAACCATGTGGAAATAGGATAAAGCATCCATCATCCCTGTCATTTTGTCTGCTACTAGAGTTTATCCAAAAGATGCTTTCAGTGAGCCTAAAGAAGAGGTGCTTATATTCCAAAACTTTTATTTAATTACCAAAAAAAGTAGTCTTTTTATCCATTTGTGCAATAGCTCACAGAACATTGAATAGAAAAGAATATCTGTCGGATAACAACTTGTCGCACTAGTTTTATTAGCTGAATTCCATTGAAAAAGATAAGAATGAGATGAATAATTATAATTTTAATGAATAACAATTGCCTCATTCTTCTCATCTTATTATTATAGGAAATTGTTATTACTATTATAGGAAATTATGCAAGATTGGCTAACCCTGTGGTGGGGATGCTATGTCATCAGTGAGGATTACAGAAGAAGCCAGTTCCCCTTTAGCTTAACTGCTACCATCTCTTGCCTTCCCTTTGTTGCCTAAGTACAGAGGTTTTAAGAATAGCAGAGGGGTTCACACTTCAGCTCTACACCTCCTCACTTGGGCATTGCTCAGTAGAAAAGCCACAAGTCTGACCCCTCCTTCTCAATCTTTTGTACATTTTGTACAATCTTTTGTGCATTTCTCAGTAATATATGAGCATAAAGATTGTACCCTTCCCACTGCCACCTTCTCCCTAGTTAGTGATTCAGGATTAATAACCCTAACAGTAATACAAATTGTACCCATCATTAAAATGTTTAGAGAGAACAGCCCTCCTTAAAGTACAAAACAGTGCAATCAACTCTCTATTCTCTTCACAAATGTGGCCAAGGAGATCTGTAACATTCAAAACCCACTCCAGTCTTCTTATTTTGCATCTATTTTCTCTGCCAAGGGAATGATAACCTTAGGAGTGGAAAAGATAGATCCAAAATGGATAGCAGGAAATTGAAACCCAAGCTAAGCAAGAAGATAGTAAGAGAGCCCTGAGCATCCTAAGAGAGTTCCAGACATCATGCCCAGTTGAACTGCATGCTAACATTCTGAAATAACTAAGAGATGGGATACTTAAGCCAATTGTTGTTGGTAATCTTTGAAAAATCATGGAAAATGAAACAAGTGTGATTAGATTGGAAAGAGGAGAATGTCAGAATTTTCAAAAGAACAAAGGGTAAACTCTGAAAACTAGAAATCAGTGAAAAATTCTGGAAAAACTCTAGTAGATCTTATTTTTTAAAAAATATAGTTTGCAAGCATTTAAACAAGAAATTGGTGATTCCCTAGGAGCCAGGACGGCTTCATCTAGGACAATTCATGCCAGCCAAAACTCACTGATTTTCTTGTCATGGCTAACATGCTATAAATTAACAGAATGCCATATATACCTGGATTTCAGCAAAGCACTTGACAAAGTTTCTCATGATATCCTTGTTAAAAAAAGATAGCTAACATGTTGGATGACAAAAATCAGAATTATTAAAAAAAATTGTCTCAATGGACTAGAAAGATGGGTCAAATCTAATAGGACTAAAATTTAATAGAAATAGATATGAAGTCCTATAATTAAATTTAAGGAATCAACTGTATAAGTACAAGATGGAGAATGCATGGCTAAACAACAGTTTGAGTGTGATATTGTTTATTGGGTCTTAAGCTCAATGTATATCAACTAAAACAGCTTTTTATGATTCAGTATGCTTTAAGGGAGGCACTAAATGGAAAAAGAAGATGATGATGCCACTGCAAGGAACATGAACAGCTATTGATGGTTCTGTCTTACTTCTCTTCTAGATAATGATCAGCTCCATGAAGACATGAACTAATTTTCATCTAAATGCTGTTTGTCCTCCGGTGCCTAGCATTGTGCCCTATACAATGTAGTCACTGGATAGATGGTTGTCCTATTTGTGTAATATCTATGCAAATGGAAGATAGGAAAGCCCTGGAAAGTTGGAAAACAGACCTTAAGACTGATATTTGCAATTAAATTCAGGAAGAATATATTGAGCAACTACTCTAGGTACTACTTGAGTCCTCTGTGGAAAATAGAACAGAAGGCTAGTCTAAAACAAAATGATGAAGTAAACAAAGTTTGCTTTCTATGGCCCCAGGCTCCTCTTCCTTCACTCTTTTCCTCTCTCTGAAGTTCTCTATTTTCTAACATTGTTAGATATCCATGACCCTCAGGCATTTTCTCTAATCCTTTTTGTCAAAATCTCTTAAGGTCTAACATGGTCATTTACTCTTTTTCTAAATGAAAGTTGAGTTACTTCTCCCAAGGGATGCTGACATTGTGAGCCTTCTTTCCAAGAACAATTTGATTTTTATCTTTGTATCCCCAGTGCCTAGCATAGTGCCTAGAATCTAAAAGGCACCCAATAAACATTGAATGATTGAGCAACACATCTTCAGCAAAGTGAATTTTGTGCAGAATACAACTTGAAGATAAGTTGCTCTTGTCTATATTTACTGATAGAGGAAAAGTCTCGTGCCACCTATCAGTAAAATTTCAGCTCTGATCCAGCCTTGAAGATTTAAAGAATATTGATTGTCCAGGGTACACATGGCTTATCTCCTGAGCAGCATTTTATGAACTTGTAAGTGGTCTTTGTAGCAATTTGGCCTTGTCACACATTCAACACCTTCAACAACCTTAGATACACAGGGGAGTGTTACTTCAAAGAGAAGCCTATACTGAACAGTTTCTCAAAATTTACCTAAGTATTGTACACATTCTGTAATCTAAGGAGGCAATTGTTTGTTATCTTGCAGTTGGGGGTCAGATAGAGTAGCTGGCTCAGTGTAGGTATTAATAGTTATCCTGAAAATGACTTTAGGCTAAGCTACCATTACCTTAGGTTTGAGGGAGGGAGTAAACCCCAGAAAGATTTCTTATAAAACACAGTTGAAATTTTCATGAGCCAGCTTAAATTTACATGAGAGGTTACTAACTAGTAACCTGATTTTTCACTATCTTTTACAACTTCTCTTTCCCTGACAGGTTATGTGAGTGGTTGAAAATCATCCCTCTCCTTCTCTAGCCTCTTATTTTTAGTAACATTAGTTTACTGGGGTTTTTTAAGTGTTTCTTTGCTTAATCTTCCAAATTGTTTATTTTCTCTTCTAGTTTATTTTGAAATTTATTATCTGATTAGTTTAATTTAGATTAATTTCTTATTCTGATTTCTGACTACACCTTTATTTGTCCCTTCTTTAGTCTCTCTGTGGTGATAAAACTCCTGAAGCAGCATGTTTAAGCTCTCTCTTTTAGTCAATTCTTTATTTATTTTGTTAACTTTAGCCTATCCATGTTTTTTTGTGCATTATACCTCAGTCTTTAAAATGTCAGTTCATAAGGAAGCAGTATTGGATGGAGAAAGTATTGTGCAGTAGAATCATAGGAATTACTCTGCCTCAAAAACCATGAAGCCAGTTCCTAGTAGCTTCCCTTACCATAGTTAGTCTCCAACCTAAAACTATGGTATCTTATCTCTGGTTAATATGTCATCCTTACCACTGGGTACTGGTTGCCCTTAAGAACTAGCATATTTTCCCTCTTGGGAACCTGTCTAGAGAAGTACAATCCTTTCTTAAAGAAGATCATCTCAATGTGCAACTTTTACACAAACCATATTGTAAAGTTTCTATCTCTTACTGCAGACTTACATGGGAATATACATGCTCTTCTCCATGGAAACATTCTCTATTGGCATTCTTTCCTTTCCCCTTCTAGAGTCCCATCCTTTTATATAGTCCCCCACACTCCCACACCATTCCCTCTTTTCTTCCTTCCTTCCTTCCTTCCTTCCTTCCTTCCTTCCTTCCTTCCTTCCTT
>NW_020954591.1:30990914-31069134 GCF_900497805.2 Vombatus ursinus | reverse complement strand
CTTCCTTCCTTCCTTCCTTCCTTCCTTCCTTCCTTCCTTCCTTCCTTTCTTTTTTTGCAAGGCAATTAGGGTTGAGTGACTTGCCCAGGATCATACAGCTAGTAAGTGTCAAGTATCTGAGGCCAAATTTGAACTCAGGTCCTCCTGACTCCAGGGCTGGTGTTCTATCCATTTCACCACCTAGCTAGCTTCCCCTGATTCCTTCTTTTCCATTACTTTTTTTTCTTGTTTTCCCATACTCCCTCCTGCTCTTTTTAAATTCCCTCCTCAACAAAACCATACTCTTGCTTTTCCTTATCCATGCTTACTTCTGCTTTCAATTCAATATATTGATATCATCAAACTCTTTGTTTGCCTGAATGTGTGAATTCAACACTTCATAGCCTAAATTAGGTAAGAATGAGGTTCATGAGATAACCACTCCTTCCATGCCTCTTTCATATTTTTATATTCTAATGAACCCTAAATATAAGAAATAGTAAGTTCCTCCCTCTTATTCTTCATGTTTTGCTATAATGTTTTTCTCTCCTCCTCCCTTTTCTTTTCTTTCCTAAAACTAACAAAACATCAAAACTATACCAAGGGTATATTTTTTCTTTCTTCTTCTTGACCTTTAAGGACAAGAGTATTCTAGAGGAAAACTTGTTTCTTCTCTTTTTAACAGAATGTGAGGACTTATTCATCATTTCTCTATTCCACTTGTTGGAAATTATTTGTCTCTCTAAGTTTCTCTGATCTCTTCTGTTTATGTTTCAAAAATTCTACCCAAATCTGATCTTTTATTTAGCAAAGTCCTCTATTTTATGAGGTCTATTTTTTTCTTGTAGACTTTTATTCAGTTTTGCAAGCTTTCCTTTTCTTATTTATAGGCCTTTTTTTCTTTTGCCTTTTGGCACATCACATTCCAAGATTTCTTTTTCTTTAATGTAGGGATAGCGTTGTCTTGTATGATTCTAATTATTGTTCTCTGGTACTTGAACTTAATTTCTAGTTAGTTACAGAGTGTGTGTGTGTGTGTGTGTGTGTGTGAGAGAGAGAGAGAGAGAGAGAGAGAGAAAGAGAAAGACAGACAGACAGACAGACAGACAGACTTGGAAGTTCTGGATTTTGGTTATGACATACCTAGGTGTTTTCAATTTAGGTTGGTTTTCATGAAGTGACCGATGGAGTCTTCCTATTTTCATTTGTCTTCTTGTTCTAAGATAACTAATATATACATTGAGGTAACTCTCCAATTTTCATCAGTAGCTCTGCTTGGTTTGGACCCCACAGAATATAATAATCACCTGAAATCTCATCACTATGCTGATTGACTCAGGTTTTGATTTTGAGGGATAGTCTAACATAAATTATCTCTCATTGATCTGTTTCTCAGGTCAGTTGTTTTTGATAATAGATATCTCACATGTTCTGATTTTCAAGTCTTTTGACTTTGTTCTGATATTTCTTATCTCATGAAATCATTGAGGTCTATTTGTTCCATTCCATTGTTCATGGAGTTCACTATTCAGGTCATGTTTTCTACATTCTGTTCTTTTTTTTATTATTTAATAGCATTTTATTTTTTTTCCAATTATATGAAGAGATTTCCAACATTCATTTTTATAAGATTTTAAGTTTCACATTTTTCTCCCTCCCTCCCCCCAAGACAGCAAGCAATGTGATATAGGTTATATATGTATGATTACACTAACATATTTCCACATTAGTCATGTTGTGAAAGAAGAATCAGAACAAAAGGAAAAAAACACAAGAAAGAAAAAAAACAAAAAAAATGAAAATAGTATGCTTCAACCTGCATTCAGATTCTATAGTTCTTTCTCTGGATGTGGATAGCATTTCCTATCATGAATCTTGGAATTGTCTTGGATCTTTGTATTGCTGAGAAGAGCTAAGTCTATCTTAATTAATCATCACACAATGTTGCTATTACTGTGTACAATGTTCTGGTTCTGCTGACTTCACTCAGTATCAGTTCATGTAAGTCTTTCCAGGTTTTTCAGAAATCCACTTGCCCATCATCTTTTGTAGCACAATAGCACATTCATATACCACAGCTTGTTCAGCCATTCTCCAGTTAATAGGCATCCCTTCAATTTCTAATTCTTTGCCACCACAAAAAAAAGAGCTGCTATAAATGTTTTTCCTTTTCCCTTTTTCATGATCTCTTTGGGTAACAAACCTAGTTGTGGTATTGCTGGATCAAAGGGTATGCACAGTTTTATAGTTCTTTGAGAACAGTTCCACATTGCTCCCCAGAATGGTTGGATCAGTTCACAACTCTACCAACAATGCATTAGTGTTCCAATTTCCAGTCTTCTCCAATATTCATCATTTTCCTGTTTTGTCATATTAGCCAATCTGATAGGTGTAAGGTTGTACCTGAGAGTTGTTTTAACTTGCATTTCTCTAATCAATAATGATTTTGAACATTTTTTTTTCATATGACTATGGATAGCTTTAATTTCTTCCTCTGAAAACTGCCCATTCATATCCTTTGGCCATTTATCAATTGGGGAATAATTTGTATTCTTATAAAATTGACTCAGTTCTCTATATATTTAAGAAATGAGACCTTTATCAGAAACATTGACTGTAAAAAATGTATCCGAGGCTTTCCTTCTAATCTTGGTTGCATTGGTTTTGTTTGTGCAAAACTTTTTTTAATTTGATGTAATCAGAATTATCCATTTTGCATTTCATAATGTTCTGTACCTCTTGTTTGATCATAAATTCTTCCCTTCTCTATAGATTTGAAAGGTAAACTATTCCTTGCTCTCCTAATTTGCTTGTGGTATCATCCTTTACATCTAAATCATTTACCCATTTTGACCTTATCTTGGGATACATTCTGTTCTATTCTAGGTTATTTATTCTACTTTCATTTTTTTCTCTCAAGACTTCTAGTTTCACTTTTTATCTTTAATTTTTTAAATTTACATTTGTGATGAATTTTCCCATAAAGCAGAAATGGATAGCATATTAAAAATTTGAATTCAACAATATGTTGCTTTCAGGAAACACAATAAAAATGAGATATACACACAGAGATAAATAAAGGGCAGGAGTAGAATTTATTATGTAAAAAAATCAGGGGTAGCAATCATGATCTCAGATGAAGTTAAAGCTAAAATAAACTTAATCAAAAGAAAAAAATGGGAAACTACTCTATGTGTCAGCAATATTACTCTATATTGTTTTAGACCATTTAAAATAACTAGACAGTATAAAATACCTGAGAGTATACCTGCCGAAACAGAAACAGAAACTATATGAACACAAACATAAAATACTTTTTATACAAATAAGGTCAGATCTAACTAATTGGAGTAATATTTATCGTTCATGAGTAGATAAAGCCAATATGATTTTTTTTAAATGACAGTTTTACATAACTAATCTATTTACTCAACATCCTCCCAATTAAATTACTAAAAAAAAATTATCTGATTTAGAAAAAATAAAAGCAAAGATCATTTGGAAGAACAAAAGGTCAGGAATTTCAAAGAAATCAGGGAAAGAAGATGTAAAGGAAGGAGATTCAGCAGTATCAGATTTTATTATAAAGTGAGAGCATTGCTGAAGTGTAAAATGGATAATTTAATTATTTCAGATTAACATTTTCTTGTATAAATAAAATCAATATAGCCAAGAATAGAAGGAATGCAGAAAATTGGCAAAAAAAAACTCTCATAGACAATCTATCAAATAGGATATGATTGTGTTAGAGTATTGCTGTTGTATAGGAAATGATGAGCTAAGTGATTTTGAAAAACATGGAAAGACTTGGACCTATGAAGAAAAATACTATCCATCTTCAAAGAAAGAGATCATAAGTGCAAATGTGCATGGCATGGTCTTGCATGTATGTGTATGAGTGTATTTGTGTTTATATGATTATGTTTATAGATATTTATGTATATGTGTTTATAATATATGTGTGTGTATACATGTTTAATTGTAGCTTTCTTTAGGGTGGGGGTGGGAGAGGAAAAATAAAATAAAAAGTGCAAAGCAGAGAACAAAAGAAAACCTATAAGGAAGCAAAGAAAAGCTGGGTAGCTTGGAAAACAATGTGTAGTATTTATTCCATAGGTTTTCTTGAAAAGGAGAAGTGTTGTTTTATATTGAATCCTCTCTTATGTTCTGCTGTTTACATGGCAATGTTCTTTTTTTTTCTTTTTTCATTTTGCTTTCAAGTTTAAAATGAATAAAAAATTTACCAAAAAAAATTCTACATTTGGAATCCTTGTGGTCAGTCCCTTCTGTCCTCCACTAGTCTGTCTCAGTTCATGTTCATTGTTTCCATGACACTATCTATCCATCTCATCCTCTTCTGTCCCTTTTTTTCCTTTTGCCTTCAGTCTCTCCCAACATCAGGGTTTTCTTTTCCCCCAACAAATCCTGCCTTTTCATTATGTGGCCAAAATATTTAAGCTTCAGCTTCAGAATTTAACCTTCCAATGGATAGCCTGAGTTAATTTCTTTAAGTATTAACTGATTTGATCTCCTTGTTGTCCAAGAGATTCTCAAAAGTCTTCTCCAGCACCACAATGTGAAAGCAACAATGCTGTGGTGCTCAGCTTTCATTATAGTCCAATTCTCACAGCTATACATTACTACTGGAAAAACCATAACTTTGGTAATATGGACCTTTGTCAGTAAAGTGGTCTCTGCTTTTTAGTGTGCTGTCCAGATTTGCCATAGTGTTCCTTCCAGGGAGTAAGCATCTTTTAATTTCACCATCTATAGTGATTTTTGAGCCCGAGAATATAAAATCTGACACTGCTTCTAGTTCTTCTCCCTCTATTTGCCAGGAAGTGATGGGACTGGTTGCCAAGATCTTAGAATTTTTGATGCTAAGCTTCAAGCCAACTTTTACACTTTCCTCTTTTACCCTCATCAAGAGGCTTCTTAATTTCTGTTCACTTTCTGCCATCAGAGTGATATCATCTGCATATCCGAGATTCTTAATGTTTTGCCTGGCAACCTTAATCCCAGCTTTTGATTTATCCAGCCTGGCATTTTGCATGATGTGCTCTGCATGTACGTTAAATAAATAAGGTGACAATATACAGCTTTTTTATACTCTTTTTCCAGTCTTAAACAACTTGGTTGTTCCATGTTTGTCTCTAAACATTGCTTCTAGACCCTCATATAGATTCCTCAGGAGACAGGTAAGATGATCTGGCAGTACTATCTCTTTAAGGACTTAACACATTTTGTTGTGGGCCACACAATCAAAGGCTTTAGTGTAGTCAATACAGCAAAAGTAGATGTTTTTCTGGAACTCTCTTGCTTTTTCCATAATCCAGTGAATGTTGGTAATTTGGTCTCTAGCTCCTCTGCCTTTTCAAAAACCAGCCTGCTCGTCTAGTACTTCTTGGTTCACATATTGCTGAAGCCTAGCTTGCAGAATCTTAAGCAAAACCTTGCTGGTATATGAGATGAGCACAATTGTAGAGTAATTTGAACACTTTTTGATGTTGTCTTTCTTTAGAATTGGGACATAAATTGATCTTTTGCGATCCAGTGGCCATTGTTGAGTTTTTAAAATTTGCTGGCATATTGAGTGTAGCACTTTAATGAACAGCATCATCTCTGAGGATTTTAAATAGCTCAGGTGGAATTCCATCACCTCCACTAGCCTTATTGTTAACAAAGCTTCCTAAGACCCATTTGATTTCATTCTCCATGATGTCTGACTCTAGATCAGTAACCATACCATCTTGGTTATCTTGATGTTAAGAGCTTTCTTGTATATTTCTTTTGTGTGTTCTGGCCACTTCTTAATCTCTCCAGCTTCTGTTAAGTCTTCATCATTTTTGTCTTTTATCATATGTATTTTTGCATGAAACATTTCCTTGATATCTCTAATTTTCTTGAAGAGATCTCTTGTCTTTCCCATTCTACTGTTTCTTCTATTTCTTTGCATTTCTCATTTAACAAAACCTTCTTATCTAGTCTCTGGAATTCTTCATTCATTTGGGTATATCTTTCCCTTTCTTCTTTCACTTTCACTTTCCTTCTTTCCTAGACTATTGGTAAAGTCTCATCAGACAGCTATTTTGCTTTCTTGCTTTTCTTTTTTTTTTGGTCTTCTTTTCTTATTTCTTGGATTTCTCTAACACCCACAATATTTCTTCATTGCATTCATAGTTTCCTTATTTATTCATGTTTCCAGTTTTAGTTACAGGATTGGGACTTTGTGCCAAGATCAGGTTCTTCTCTCTCTCACTCAAGAATGGGGTAACTGGGCCCTTGTCTTGTCCTTTCTGCAACCTGGATGCTGCTAGCACTGCCCTGTCACAATTCTAGATGAGGTGACTAGCTCCTAGTTCCTCTCCCTGCCCTCTTCCATAGCCCTGACCAAAATGGGACTAAAGATGAAGCCAGACCCCACCTTTTGCCTCAATTCCTATTTCCATTTTGATCTCCTGGTCACCTAATGCAGGTGCTAGCCTTGGCCCTGTCACTGTCTGAATTCCTTTCAACTTGTGTAATCACCAGTTAGGCACTAGCTTTATCTTCTTCTGCAGACCTGAGAGGCTCTGACTATATATCAAAGGTCATACTGGTTTTAGGCCTACTAGGTCATCTCTATCTCCTTTATCTCTTGATAAAGACACAGAATATCAGAGATCATGCTGCTCCAGGTCAATTATAGCATTTATTGATTTGTCTCATGGTCTCTATGGAATCTACAAGATGTTCTTTCATGGGGTAATATTGGTTTATTTTCCATCTTATTGTATTATTTGTTCAAAATGCTTTGGCTCCTTTTTAGGTTTTACTCATTCTTACTTCTATCTGTGTTATCCTCTCTGTTGAGTTAGCTGCTTATGGACTGTATTTTATTTAATCTTTTAAAAATTGATTTTTTTTGGTCTTTCAGTGTTTCTTTTGTGTTCATTGGCTTTGCTAATCCTCCCTTCTCTTCAGTCTCTGCCTTCTTATGCTATAGCACAGGTCTCCAAGACTGGGTGCTGGATGACCTCAGGATCCTAAGTCAGGTTCCTGGCTAAGTTCAGATCTCTGACCAGATTAATCTTCAAGTGGGTGAAGTCTGGACCAAGCTGGCTTTTCTGATCTATTTTCCCTCATGCTTGATGTTCTATTCCTTTTTAACCTTTTGTTCTAAGCACTTCTTTTGCCGTTCCAGAGTCTTCTGCTCCCCCTTCTCCTTTCCTTCATGTGATTGGGCTGCCTCTTATGGGGTTGAGAGGGGTGGGATGGTTTAGTCAGAGCTCTTGTTGCTGAGAAATCCCTACTAATGAAAACTGGGTCACAAGCCTACAAGCTTGCTTTTACCCACTGAAGCAGGCAGTCAGCTGGGGGCAAGGGTGTAAAATGAGAGCTCTATATATTTCTAGCATTAATTCCAAATTGATTAATACAAATTAACTTTGTATGGGCATTCTGTCTTCTTACTTTGGAGAAAGTTGGAGTTTCTCTATATCTGGCACATAACATTTCTTTGGAAGGTTTGGAGTTGGAGAAGTTTGTAAAAAAAACAAATATTTGATCATCCTGTTGGTCATGTTCTCTGTGTAATCTAGCCTACAAGCAAAAATAAATATATCAGTAGCACAACTAATCATGAAATGAGGCATAGCAGTCACATAACACACTAGCCAATAAAAAGGCCACCTTGAATATGGGGGGAGGGGAAGTACTGCAAATCTTCCCAATTCCTACCTAGCACCTTATGAACTATGCAACTTGGCCTCTCATTTCACATGAAATAGGTAAATAACAGTACTATGTCCAAAAAGTTACTAAACGTTGAATACCCTTTGACCCAGCTATGCTACTAGTAGGTATAAAACCCTAGGGAGACTTAAAAAAAAAAAAGGAAAGAACTCATATTATATAATGTGTGTGTGTATGTGTGTATGTATAAACTTGAAACTAAGAGGAGCACCATTAGTTGAGGAATGACTGAATTCATTATGAGGTATATACACACACATATACATATATGTGTTTATGTGTATATGTATGTATGTATGCCTACCTATACAGACAGACATATCCATATGAAACAAAGAAGTAGATCATTTAAGTAAAACTTCAAAAGACTTGTGAGAACTGATAGAGTGAAATGAATAGAACCAAGAGAACAATTTATACAAAAACAACATTGCCAAAACAAACAACTTCTAAAAATTTAAGGGAGCCAAGATGGCGAATCAGAGGCAACCTAGCTAAGTTCAATTTTCTCCTCCAGAACAACTTTAAAATAATGCCTCAGATCAAATTTTGGAGTGGTGGAGCCAACAAAAGGTCAAGGTGAGATATTTTTCTGGTAAAAGACAATTTAGGTGATTGGCAGGAGAAGTTTGTGACACTGGGGTGGGAGTCTGTCTGTAGCCCAAGCACATATTGGCAACAACTTTGGCCACAGTAGCAGCAGCTTCTGGAGCCCTCAGCCAAGAGATGTTAAGGCAGGTGGATAACTGGTCAGGAAAGAGATTATAGGGGACCTTTTGTTGGTACTGAGTATAGCCAGCATTGATGGGCAATTCTATTGCCCACATGCAGTTCTGGGTCACAGTTTCAGGGTGAGAATGGGTGCTGAGGATCAGTTACAAGAAATCAGGGACCCTGCTTGCAGTTCCAAAGCACAGAGAGCAGTAGTGCTTGTGGCTGCAGGGGACCATGGATCCATCCTGGGTAAAGACCAGGATGGTCTTTAGACTAGGAGAGCAGTGACCAGCTTGGAAGTACCAAAAACTCACAGATCCCAGAACTAGCTCCGCAAACAACAGCACAAAAAAGCCTGAAGTTTAGGACAGTGCCTCTCCATCTCCAGGTGAATAGAACCCAATTTCAATATAAAGTTCAAAGTCAAGGAATCAGCTGGAAAAAAATAAACAAACAACAAAGAAAAGAATTTGACTATACAAAAAAGCTAGTACAATGTCAGGTAAGACCAAGACAAAAACTCAGAAGACAACAATGTGGGGGAACTACAAATGAAAATTCAAAGAAAAATGCTAATTGGACTCAGGCTCAACAAGAATTTCTGGAAGAGTTAAAGAAAGAGATGAATGGTAGAGGAAAAATAGGGAAAAGAAATGAGAGTGATGAAGAAAATTACGAAAAGAGAATTAATAGTTTGGTAAAAAGAGGCACAAAAATACTGAAGAAAATAACACCTTAAAAAACAAAATTGACCTAACAGTTTTAAAAAGGGGGAGGAGCACAAAAATTCACTAAAGAAAAAAAAAAACACCTTACAATAATAGAATAGGCCAAATGGAAAAAGAGGCACTAAACTTCATTAAATAATATAATTCCTTAAAAATTAGACTTTACCAGGTGGAAGCTAATGATCCCATAAGACATCAAGAAACAAAAAGACAAAATCAAAAGAATGAAAAAATAAAAGAAAATGTAAAACATCTCATCAGAAAAACAACTGATCTAGAAAATAGGTCAAGGAGAGAGAATTCAAGAATAATTGAACTGCTTGAAACCATAATTTTAAAACAGCCTAGAAAGAATCTAGACATCATATTTCAAGAAATTATCAAGGAAAACTTCCCTGATATGCTAGAACTAGAGGGCAAAATAGAAATTGAAAAAATCCACTGATCACCTCCTAAAAGAGGCCCCAAAATGAAAAGTCCCAGGAATATTATAGCCAAATTGCAGAGCTCTTAGGTCAAAGAGAAAATACTTCAAGCAGCCAGAAAGAAAAAAATTCAAATATTATTGAGCCACAGTCAAAATCACATGAAATTTAGTAATTTCCATGCTGAAGTAGCAGAAGGCTTGGAATATGATATCCCGAAGGCAAAGGAGCTAGGATTACCACCAAGAATCACCCACTCAGCAAAACTGAGTACAATCCTTCAGGAGGCAAATGGATATTTAATGAAATAAAAGACATTCAGGCATTCTGATGAAAAGAACAGACCTAGTAATGGTATAGCTGAGTCAAAGAGTATGCACAGTTTTATAGTCCTTTAGGTATAATTCCAGAATGGTTGGATCAATTCACCACTCCACCATCAGTTCATTAGTGGACCTATTTTTTCCCCATTTCCTCCAGCATTGCTGGTAGATATGAGATGGTACCTCAGAGTTGTTTTAATTTTTGTTTCTCTAATCAATAGTGATTTAGAGTGTTTTTATATGATTATAGATAGCTTTGGTTTCTTCTGAAAAATGCCTGTTTGTATCCTTTGACCATTTATGATTTAGGAAATGGCTCTTATTTTTGTAAATGTGACTCTGTTTTATGCTCAGTGTATATTTGAGAAATGAGGCCTTTAACAGAGAAACTTGCTGTAATTTTATTATTGTTTTTATTTATTTTTAATATTATTTTCATTTTAAATTTTGAGTTTCAAATTCTCTCCCCCCTTTTCACCTCTTGCCCCATTCTATGAGAATGCGAGCAATACGATATCAATTATACATATGAAATCATGAAAAGCATACTTTGATATCAGCCATAGTTTTTTAAAAAGCAATAAAAAAGTGCATTGTGATATTATATCTTGTCATATTATAAGAAAAAAACTAGAATGAATAAAATGACAAGGTCAAAAGAAAAGTGAAGGAAGCATGAAAGATAACATGTACATATGTGTATATATACGAAAATATGGACAAAATTAACCAAATATATGTTAATGTTACATGTCATTCTGCATAATACATGACATAATAAGCACTATAAAATTATATGAATAAAAAAAAGAAAGTATATAGCAATGCCTTGGCCCACTGTACTCTTTTGCTAAAAATAACTCAAGTTTATTGGATTTCTTATTGAAATTGCAGTATCTATTATAGTAATAAAATTGTACCACTAAATATGTAATGGGTGATTTTACTTTGTTAATTACTTGGTTTACACTACAGTTATAAATAATGTTGGCATTCATAAATGTGATTGAATGCAATAATAAAGTTTAAGGCAATTGCAAAAAAAAGAAAGAAAGAATTAAAAACTCTGACCAAGACGAAGACCAACCACGATTCTATGAAAACTAATAATGAAGAATGCTAGCCACATCCTGAAAGAGACTTGATGGTCTATAAACATAAAGAATGAGACACATGTTTTTGAATGTGGCCAATGTGGGAATTTGTTTTGCTAACTAAACATATTTGTTATGAGAGTTTTGCTTTTATTTTTATTTTTTCCAGTGAAGGAGGAAGTGAGACAGAGAAAAAAAATGTTTATTAATTGAACACTGAAGTGAAGGAGGATAGGGAATAGGAGACAGGGACTGGATTTGTGATTTTGTGGGCATAGGGAACTCCCTAGATGAGGAACCTCCTTTTACCAAAGCAGGTCAGTACCTTCTCTTCAACTTAGGGTCTTAGAGAGTTGCTAAGAGAACTGAAAGGGTTAAGTGACTTTTCCAGAGTGACACAGTTGGAATGGATCAGAAAAAGGACATGAATCCAGGTCTTCTTGACTCTCAGGCCAACTCTTCTTCCACTATGCCACATTGCCTCTCCCAAGTAGAAGAGACCATCACACATAACAGTCTCAGGAGAGACTCACACAGAGCTCGGAAGACAACACAGACATTTAATGCAATGGCTAGGTAGTTCTTTACAATGGGCAAAATCCTTTCCCCTGCATTTTTTAAATATATTTTTAATGTATTCCTTTTATTTAGTTACCTAAAAAATCTCTACCCCCCCAACTTCTTTTCTTTATTAGGTTTTGTTTTGTTTTTTCTTCATTCTCAGTACCTTTTCCTGGAAAAAAAAAAAGAAGAAGAAGAAGAAGAAGCATTTCTTTACCTTGTTCTCTTCACTAATTCTCTTCCTTTTCTGTCTATTCTAGACTTTTGTTCTTTGATTCACTGTCTTTATACTTATTTCTTCCTTTTTAAGTCTCTTTATGTTCCTCATGGAATTAAAATGATAAAGTCCCTAACCTGAATTCCTTCTTCTAAACAATTTCTATGTTATTGCCTTGTAAATCTTGTCCTCTCTCTCTCTTTTTTTTCTGTTGTACATCACTCTTAGAAGTATCAGTTCTTATGAGAGGTAATGAGGATAGAAGCTTTGTCACATAATAGACATTTCCAGGAGTCCTAGATTATGGAGTCCAATTCTATGCGTTGCCCTTCTCATGATCATTCTCCCATTTGCCATGAGAAGTATTCTGTGGGCAATTTTGGTTGGCCCAAGAAGTTCCACTTTTCTTCCTCCTAAGGCAGGATGCTGTTCCCAGAAACAAAACACTCTCAGAAGACGTAGTCATCTTGATCACCAAATAAATCATTGTAGATTTGCCCATTGTTAAGTCCTCATCTCCCATTATAAAATAAACATACAAATACATGTATACATTTTCTACATCTCCCTTTCTTTCCCTCTGTTTCATTCCCATTCTTTGTCACCTCAATTACTTTTCTGTTCTCCCTCTTCTTCCTGAGAGATTGCAGGAATCAGTTTTGCTCAGTTGTTTACTATCAGACCCAGAAGCTCTGATTTACCTGCCTGTTGACTTGATTAGAGTATATCACATTGTTCACTCTATCTTTTATCTCCTCCCTGCCCTTTTAGTCAACTTCCCATTCTGTTCTTTAATCCTACAAAATGCATTGATTGGTGAGGGATGTGGTAGTCTATGGAATTTCAGGCAGGCCTGTTTTTCCATCATTACTTTTATTTCTTTAAGTTCTGCTTACAACTTTATACCCTTACATAATTTTAGGGGGAAAATAATCTTTTTTCCTTCATTTTTCTTTTTTCAAAAAAATTTAAATTTATTTATTTATTTTTTGTTTTCAACATTCCTTTTTATAAGATTTTGAGTTCTAAATTTTCTCCCTTCCCTCTCCTCTCCCCTCCACAAGGCAGCATGCAATCTGATATAGGCTATGCATGTACAATCATATCAAACATATTTCCACATTAGTCATGTTGTGAAAGAAGAATCAGAACAAAAGGGAAAAAGCACAAGAAAGAAAAAAAGAGAGAGAGAAAATAATATGTTTCAATCTACATTCATACTTCATAGTTTTTCCTCTGGATGTGGATAGCATTTTCTATCATGAGTCTTTTGTAATTGTCTTCAATCATTGCATTGTTGAGAAAAGCTAAGTCTAATAAAGTCAGTCATTGCACAATGTTGCTGTTACTGTGTATGATGTTTTCCTGGTTCTGTTCACTTCACTCAGCATCAGTTCATGCAAATCTTTCCAGGTTTTAGAATCTCTTAATGCTCCTTAGGTTCTTTCTTTTTTAACCCCATAGGTGTCTTTGTCTTACTATTTTTTTTTCCTTTTAATAGTGCTAGAAATGAGATAATTTGTTTAATTATTGTGCATTCCTTCACAGTTACACTTATTTACCTTTCTTGTGTTTCTGTTCTTTGGGGTGTTTGCAAATTAAATAATCTGTTCACATTTTTTTAAGAAATGCTTCAAATACCTCTTTTAATAAATTTCCATCTTTTTATTTTTTTCCCATGAATGATTGGGCTCAGGTTTGCAGGGTATGTGAGGTTGTGTTGAATATTGAGTTTCTTTGCTTTTTGGGATATATTATTAGGAGCCAAGATGGTGGAGTACAGGCAGCACTTTAATTGATTTCTCCAAACATTACTGTCCAAACAACTTTAAAATAACACCTCAAATCAAATTATGTAGTGACAGAGCCAACAAAAAGGTGGGGTGAGACATTTTTCCAGCCCATGAGAGCTTAGGAGATAAGCAGGAGGGGTCCGTGACACCAGGATGGGGGTCAGCCCAGAGTCCAGCACACACAGCGGCAACACTGGCAGCAGGAGCTTTGGAAATTCTCAGCCCAGAGAGAATAACTGGTCAGAATAAGATTACAGGGAACCTTTTGCTGGCAATCAGTGCAGGACTCTCTTGTATGGCCCATATGCAGTCAGGGTCACAGTTCCAGGGCCAAGAGGAACACTAGCACTTGCAATCACAGGGGAAGAGGGGACCTGGTTGAATTGATGGAATCTGAATGCAGACTGAAGCATATTTTTTTCACTTCATTTTTCTTGTCTTTTTTTTTTTTGCAACATGGCTAATGTGGAAATATGTTTTACATAATTTTAAATGTATAATTAATATCATATTTTTCTGCCTTCTCAATGAGTGAGGGAAGGCCAAGGAAAGGGAAAGAATTCAGAACTCAAAAAAATTTTTAACAAATGTTAAAAATCAATAAACAACACATTTAAAAGAAAAATAAAATTTTGAAAAGAGTGTATTTTTTAATGATATATTATTACCTTCCACAGTTTCTGGTGAATGCAGAGTAGTCTTCTGTTATTTAAATTTCCTTTCCTTTTTTTTAATGTCTTTCTCCTGGTAACTTGTAGAAATTATTGTCACTGGAATTGCTCAGTTTAACCACTGTGTCTTGGATTTGAAGTTTAAGATTTCTTTTTTCTTCTGTTAGTGATCTGTAAGTCCTTTCTATTGTTGCTTTGCTTTCTGTATTCAGAAATTCTGGGCAGTTTTCTTGTGTTTTTTTTAAATTATAGTGCTCAGATTTTTAAAAATTTATTATGTTTGTCTGGGAGGCCTATGATTCCTAAGATGCTGATACACATCCTGTCTTCAAGGTCAATGTGTGTGTGTGTGTGTGTGTGTGTGTGTGTGTGTGTGTGTGTGTGTAAAACATTATTGCTTTTTGTTTATCTTCTGGAGTGTCCTTCACCTAAATATATTTATATTCTCAATCTGTTAGTTGGTCTTTTGTTTCTTTGGAGAGACCTGACACTATTAATTCAAGGTTTTCTGTTCTGCTATTTTTGTTGTTGTTATTGTTGTTGTTGTTGTTGTTATGCGGGGTATATAGTCTGCTATTTGTTTCCTTTTAACTTTTTTCAAGATTCTGAGTTATCTTTTGTATGATTCAGGAACATCTTGCTGCACTTCCATGTTCACTTGAGAATGGACAGGGTTCTTTGCTTCTATCAACATCCTTTCTTGGATACTGCCTTTGATGGTGGGATTTGCCTAGAGGTAAGAAGGAGTTTACTTACAGTCTCAACCTCCTTCCACATTGAGAAATTTATTTTCACTGGCCTGTGTCCCAGCCCCAAGTGATTTTTATTGGGACAGGACTATCACCAGCTAAAAATCAGGTCCCTTTCCTTTAGATCTGGTGCAACCCCACATGCAACGTCCCTGTCTCAATTCCCCTCTATTCTTTAGTTCTCTGGCAGAGCACTGCTGTACCAGTCAGAGCACAGGAAAAATTGAAGTCTGCTACTTATTGCCACTGAATGGTGGGGTAAATATAGGGGCAAAATAAGAAAGCAGAGAATGTAGGAGCAGGATAATTGTTAAGTGGGTCCCAGAACACAAGTAGGTGAGTTGGGTTATAAGCCCATACCACAGCAATGTATGGATAATGATGATGGGAGATAAGGGTTGGGTTCTGAGTGATCTCATTAGAAATTAGCATACTTTTCCATTAATCCACAAGACTTTCACTTTGTTGGGTAGAATCGACAGGACTTGGTAACAGATTGGACATGGAGGGGAGGAGAGAAAAGAGGTGAGTGGCATTACAGGATGATGCCTAGTTTTCAGGCCTGGGTAATTGTTGAAGGTGGTTCTTACTCTTAATTGTAACACAGAAGTTAAGAAGAAGGAAAGACTAGTGGAAAAGGTAATGAGTTCAGTTTTGGCCAAATTGAGTTTATGATGTCTATAGGATATCCAGAAAAAGGAGACTGAGAAGTAGTGGTTGGATAGGAAAACCAGAAAACAGCAGTGTCATAAAAACACAGAACTAAGAGAGTATCAAGAGGTGATCAACAGTGTCAAAGGCTTCAGAGAGATCAAGGAGGACCAGTACTGGAGACAGGCTGTAAGAGTTGGCAATTAGAGATCAATGGTAACTTTGAAGAGAGCCATTTCGGTTAAATGATGAAGTTGGAAGCCAGACTGCAGAGTTAAGAGAGTGAGAGGAAAGGAAGTGGAAGTATTAACTATTGACAATCTTTTCAAGGAGTTTAGCTCTGAAAGGGAGGAAAGTGAGTGAGTGATAGCTGGTGGGGATGGATCAAATGAGAGGTTTTTGAAGCTGGGGGAGACATGGGCATGTTTTAAGGCAGTTGGAAAGTAGGCAGTAGACAGGGAGAGATTGAAAATTAGTGATATAGAGACGATAGAGAGAGCAATCTGCTGGAGAAGATAGGATTGAATGGGACCACTTGTGTTTGTAGAGGGGATTGCTTGGTAATGACTTCCTACTGCCTTGTCATATGAAATGGGGTGAAGGAGAGATGATGTTGGAAAAGATGGTCTTTTTTATCAAGGCAAATTTCTCTACATTTGAATGTTGTGAGATGAAGAGGATCTTGGAAAATAGGCTCTTTTTTTTTTTCCAGTGAAATATGAGGCAAAGTCATTGGCAGAGAGTGTAGCAGAAAGGAGAGCCATGGAAGGTTTGAGGAGGGATAAGAGATTTGAAAAAGTGGAAGTAATAAAATAGTGAATCAATTTGGGAGGTATAAAATGATTGCTTTGTGGCCAAGAAGGTCCAGTTGAGATTATGTAATGTAAATTTCTGGTCTGGTTCTGTGTTAAGTGCTAAGAATGAGCTTGCAAGCAAAAATTAAGTCCCTGCCCTCAAGCAAGTTCCATTCTAATGGAGGGAGATAAAACATAAAAGGGAGCTGAAACGGGCTCAGGGCCAGAGCATGGTAGACAAAAATACCTGCCTGCAAGGGTAAGGTGGAGAAGTAGTCCTGGGAATCCTGCTCTGGGCTGAATTTGAAGAGAGTCTTGAAGTCAAAAGGCCTGAGTTCTATTTCTTTCAAAGTTCTAGACCTACCTAACCTCCTCTCTGTGCTCTGATTTCCTGATCTGAAAAATGAGGATAACAATACTTGTCCAGTTTCCCTTGCAGGGTCAGTCTAAAAAAAAATGAGGTAATGCTTCCATATTCTTCCCCAACCCCCCACCCACCCCCACCAAAAACAAAAATGCAAAACATGTAAAACAGCTATGCAACATGAGGGAATATTAAAGAATATAAAATTAGATTTGATAATTATTCCCTGCAGTGATTTTAAAAGACACCATATCCTGTTCCCTCCCACCCCACCCCCCTCCTTTTTTTTTCCTTAGTCTCACAGTTTCTCCTATCATTCTTCCAACTTGGCTACTTTTTGCAATTCCTTGAGAGCTCTTCCCTGCCTCTATTTACTTTCCTTTCATGACTGTGGGTGGGAAATTTGGCTTCTCAGACCTCAGAGCAATAGTAGTGGCACTGACCAGAGCTCAGAGGATGCTTTCTCATGGCTGAGCAAAGTCCTGTCCTCAGCAGGACTGCCAAGCCTGGGGAGCTGACTCTGTCTCTCTCTCATGGTTGGTTGGGGTTAGGGGCTCAGAGGTCCCCTGGCTTTCCCTCCTCTATTATTCTGACCAACCTCCCATGGTTTTGCCTCTTTTTAGTGGAAGAGGTGGGGGAAAAAGAGCCTTAGGGCCCTAGAGGCTTCTCAGTGATTTACTGAGAACTTTACTCCACATGGGCTTCCCACTGCAACTGACCCTGGGAGTCAGAGGGAGAAAGTTGGGGGAGAGAATCATAAATGGTAGGGAGATGAGAAACAGATGTTTGAGACTTGCAAGAAGGGAATTCTCCCCCTACCTTCCCCATTCCCACCCCCAGGAGGCTGTCCCTGGACAGCAATCATCATTCCACATTTAACCCCTTCCCCCAACACCACTTCCTTACCTGGGAGGCTTTCCATTCTTTTCCCCCTTGGGAAACTGCCATGTAGGCACCTAGCCTGCATGTCCTACCTGGGGTTGTGTCCTGCCTCTCACTGACTGTTAGACTCTCTCTTCTATTTCTTACCACCACCATGACCTCAACAGGTTTTAACTAATTAGCTTTCAAGTGTTGACTTCTCTTGAGATATTTTTCTTTTAACAGGGGTTTCCTGAGAACCTTAAATCTTTCAAGGCCCAGAGAAATGCATCTCTAAGGGCAGAATGTAGGGACTGAGGAAATATTTGGGGAGATGTGGATTTGCTTATGGGGGAGAACCCATTTCCCTCTCCCCTGACCATACACACTCCTCCCATCCTATAATGCCACCAGTCTTTTGAACCTCCTTGGCCTATTTTACCAGCTCTTCAGGCCAGTCCTGCTGAAAAGATGAAAGTCCAATTCTGGAAGAATGCTGCAGGGAGCCTGATGTCATCTCAGAGGCATGAGTCCTTGGCCAAAGAGAAACTCACAGGCTGCCTGCCCTTGTCAAAAAAAAAATCCAAAAAACAAATAAACTCACCGGTGGGGAGATGATTACAACTCAGAGAATCTGAAATAATTGGGGCAAAAAGAATAGAAGGAATCTGTTTCACTTCCTATTTGCACTTACTTTTGCTTTCACATGTTCTCTGCAGCCATTTAGGCTGGTAGGACTCAGAGTTGGGAGGATCTTAGAGGTCCAACCTCCTTTTTACAAAGACAGAAATTGCCTGATTCTTTCTCATACTCCCTCCCCATTATCCAACTGATGAGATGTAGCATTTTCTTGGACCTTTTTGACCTCAGTAATTCCTTAGGCCAATGTCTTTAGACCAGAAAGTTCCTGATTTTGAATCAGGGGACCTGGATTGGAATCCCAGGAGTGCCATTTATTACCTGTATGACCTTGAGCAAATTACTTAACCTCTCTGGGCCTCAATTTCCTCCTCTTCTGAATGATAGAATTAGACAAGAGTGACCTCTAAGTTTTCCTTCCAACTGAAAATCTATGACCCCATGACTTTTTGGAAGCAAACTTCCAAGACAGTTTGGAAACTTACTAACCTGAAGTGTGGTATACTAACTGAAGACTTAGAGATATCACTTTGAATTTCCTCTTCTAAATAATCTGTTAAAATGTGACTTGAGGACAGCTCTAGCACCAATCCCCAAGGAACTCCATGGTTTACATTGCCATCCAAAGAACTGGTTATTAATCTTTAGCTGTTGCCTTAGGATTGTGTGACCACAGACCCAGAGCAACAGGGCCAATGAATCCAAACCCCTCCTTTTATCGAGGAGGAAGCTATGGCCCAGGAAGGTTCATCAATCTTCCCATGTTCACATTGGTAGTAAACATTCCATGACTAACAAAATCATCTCTCTTATCCCTTTGCTCCAATCTCCTGTGACAGTGGGGTAAAAAATGAATAAATAAATAAATAAACATTATGTTAATCTCTAAGCAGGTTAAATGTAGATTAAATCTCTCTCTATCCAAATAAAAATCCACCTAGTAAATTTTGTATTAGACACAGCTGGTCAATTAATGAAAATAGTCTATTATATGCTAGGTGCTAGGCAGGGTGGAACAGGATGTGTAAGATGTATTACACATAATTCCTGCCTTCTACATGATTTCAAAGCACATGTTGAGTGGTTAAAACATGCAAACTAATATTAATTTGCATTTATCCTGCACTTTAATATTTGCGAAACTTCTTTTTAGTGACAGTGACTTCATGAGATGGGTAGCACAGATATCATTGTCCCCATTTTACAGATGGAGAAACTGGGGCTCAGAAAGGTTGAGGTTTAGAATTATAGAATCCCAAAGTTGAAAGCTCCCTCAGATGTTAACTTACTAGGAAAAATTTCTGCAGTGTCCCTGACACTTGGTCACCCAGACTCTGCTTGAAAAAGTGATGGGGAACTTACTACCTGAAAAGAAAGTCCACTTCATTTTAGGGAACCTCTGTTTATCAGGAAATATTTTCCCCCAACCCTTGGAGAAGGTTGTCTTTTCCTCCCCATAATTCTTTTCTCCCTACAATCTGATTCAATGTATCCTGTTGCATAGTAGGGAATGACTGAACTAGCAGTTGTAATCCTAGCTCTGCCACTAAATCTGTGTGAAATTGGGGGAGTGATTTCACTCCTCAGTGCATCAGTTCCCTAATCTGTAAAACAGGGACTGTAACATTTTCCTTATCTACTGCATATGGATGAATATGTTAAAGCTCAAATGAAATAATGCCTATGAAAGCACTTTGAAAAGAAAAAACACTATATACATCCAGAGTATTATTATAATGCCCCAGAATCACTCCATTCCTGGCAGAACAAAAGCAATAAGAATCCAGCATTGCACATTATCTATTCAGTTACATTCATCCATGGGTCTCAGAGGGCTTGGCCATGTCACCACTATGTTTTTATCCGATCTGACGGTCTATTGATTAGATCATCAAGCAAGGAGGATACTCAAAAGGCCAGCTTATATCCAACTTCTCCTTAATCACTCTGACCACATCCTAATATTGTCTATGGCTGCTTGGCTCAGTAGGTTAAAATTCAATGCTAGTGTGACCTAAGCAACTGGCTAGATCCCTGTAAAGGAGACACATTTACTTCTCTTGCAAGGAAGTTGTGCCATTTCAATTTAATTGGATTGAACAAACATTTCTAAGTGCCTACTATCTGTAACACACTATGCTAGTCACTGAGGATCTAAAAACAAAAATTAATAAGCCCAACCCTCAATAGGCTTATATTCTATTAAGGGGAAATAATATGTATTCAAATAATTAAATATCTTAAGAATTCGATTTTTGTGAACTTCACTCTTTTTTTTTAATTAAACAATTTATTTATTTATTTTTAGTTTTTAACATTCACTTCCATAAGATTTTGAGTTTCAAATTGTCTCCCTCTCCCTCTCCTCCCCAAGATGGCATGAAATCTGATATAGGCTCTACTTATATGTCCATATTAAGCATATTTTCATATTAGTCATGATGTAAAGAAGAATTAGAACCAATGAGAGGAACCACAAGAAAGAAGAATCAAAACAAAACAACAAAAGAAAAGGAAAACAAATAGTATGCTTCTATCTGCATTCAGATTCCATAGTTCTTTCTCTGGATGTGGACAGCATTTTCCATCATGAGTCTTTTGGAGTTGTCTTAGATCCTTGTATTGCTGAGAAGAGCTAAGTCTATCAAAGTTAGTCATCCCACAATGTGGCTGTTACTGTGTATAATGTTCTCTTGGTTCTGCTCACTTCACTCAGCCTGGGTTCACATAAGTCTTCCCAAGTTTTTCTAAAGTCCGCCTGCTCATCATTTCTTATAGCACAATAGTATTCCATTACATTTATATACCACCACAGCTTGTTCAGCCATTCCCCAATTGATGGGCATCCTCTCAATTTCCAATTCTTGGCCACCACAAAAAGAGCTGCTATAAATATTTGTGTACATGTGGGTCCTTTTCCTGTTTTTATGACCTCTTTGGGATACAGACCTAGAAATGCTATTGCTGGGTCAAAGAGTATGCAGTTTTATAGCCCTTTGGACATAGTTCCAAATTACTCTCCAGAATGATTGGATCATGAACTTCACCCTTAATAGAATAAGAAAAGGCAAGATTGAATTTACATAGAGAGAATTTGGTGTAGAAATGTATTAAACTCAGCAGGGTACTAAGCAGCAGCAAGGAAGGGAGGGAAGGAACTTGGAGGCCTTAGAGTCAGGAGGGTCTAGTCACAAGCAAAACAAATGTTGACTTCAGAAGGTGGACCCTAGGATCACAAGGAGGAGAATAAAAAGGGGATAAGTACCAGTAATAAAATCTGAGCAAGAGCAAGAAAGGAATTGGGTAATGGAAGCTAATTCTATGGTATCAATCACAATCCTTCACTTTCACCACCTTCTTATTCATAAAGAGAGGAAGGGTGAATTAAAAAGAGGAAAAAATATAAGAAAGATAAGAAGATTAAGGGAAGTACACAATCATAATTATGATCGTGAATAGGTTGAGCTAAAATAATATATAAAATAGTATAATTAAATTTAAATGATACTCCAACCACAACAAGAGTTAATCCCCAAAAGAAAAACAATCAAAGGATATGAAGAAGGAATTCTCAAGGGAAGAAATCTAGGCTATCAATGATCATAAGAAAAAATACTCCAAATTACAAATAATAAGAGAAATGCAAATTAAAGAACTCTGACTTTCTACCTGACAGAAAAGAAAAATCACAATTTTTAGCGGCCATGTAGGAAAACTCTTAGGCACTATCGATAGAGCTGTGAAGATATCCGGCTTTGGAATTCAGCTCAAAAAAACTCTCTCATAGAACTGGAAAACAAGGGAGTACCTGTCAATTGGAAGTATCTGCCAACAGGTAAGTTACTGAATTCTCTTCTATTTAATCTTTCATGTTCAGCATTTTTTAATATTTGAATTAATTTATTTTTAGTTTTCAACAATCACTTCCATGCACTTTTGAGTTTTAAATTTTTCTTCCCCTCCTTCCCCAAGACGGTGTGCAATCTGATATAGGATCTACATATACATTCCTATTAAACATATTTTCACATTAGTCATGTTGTAAGGCAGAATTAGAACCAATAGGAGGAACCACAAGAAAGAGGAAACAAAACAGAAGAAAAAAAAAGAGCAAATAGTAGGCTTCGATCTGCATTCAAACTCCATAGTTCTTTCTCTGGATGTGGATAGCATTTTCCATCATGAGACTTTTGGAGATGTCTTAGATCCCTGCATTACTGAGAAGGGCTAAGTTTATCAACATGTTTATCATTTTTAAGGAAAATGATTTGTCCCATACTCAATTTTTTATTGTGTATTTAGTGCCATTTCTATTTAACCCTTTTTATTTTTTTTAAGACTGGGTGTCCCATTCTCCCTCAGGCTGGAAGTATGGTATCCATTCATGAACTCATTCCCAATACTGATCATCATACAAGCTTTAACTCGTTCCATTTTTTCTGACCCAGGACAGTTCACTCTTTCATGGTCAACCAAATGGCCCTTTGCTACCTGGGGCTCAACATACCCTTTAGACTTGATGTGGACACTAGGATCAACTTTACCTCTACTACAGCTTAGAACTCTAAAACTCAAGTAATTTGCCAGCATAAGTCTCCCCTTAGTAGTAAGGATTATAAGCATCTGCCATCATGCCTACCTATTTCCCTTTTAGGGGAAGGCCCTTGAGTCAATAAGTAAAATCCTATACTGGAGGTAACTAGGTGGCACATAGGATAGAGTGTCAGGCCTGAAGTCAGGAAGTTTCATCTTTGTGAGTTCAAATTCAGCCTCAGATATTTACTAGCTGTGTGACCCTGGGCAAGTCACTTAACCCTGTCTGCTTTAATTCCTCATCTATAAAATGAGTTGGAGAAGGAAATGGCAAACCACTCCAGTATCTTTGCCAAGAAAATCCCAAAAGGAGTCACAAAGAATTGGACACAACTGAACAACAGGAGGAGTTTAATAAGCTGAAAAATGTTAGATAAAGGAGTCTAGCTACATTCCAATAGAGGTCAAACTCCCCAGAACTCAATCTAACCTATGGTTGGGTACAGAATGGAGAGTAGGCCCTACACCCAAACCCTATAGTGACCTGGTAGCAGTCCTGAATATTAGATATGCTAATTGCTTCCTGACAGAGAAGTGATAGAGTAGAGGTGGAAAATGAGACATACATATTCTGACATGGTCAATGTATTGATTTGTTTTAGTAATTAAACTATGCCTTTTTTATTACTAGGTAGGATTTTTTTTTTAATTTGGAAGGGTGGGGGATTGGGATAGAAAGAAAAGCTAATAATGGTGATGCTAAAAAAAAGAAAAGTGTCATTGAAACTTTTATTTAGTGCCCAGAAGAGAATAGAAGGAAGTTCAGTGGGCAACAGAGAAACAGGACATTTTTGAGTACGACACATTAAATTTATCATTTAGTTAGCATGGCTAGCATTTCTAGAGCATTTTAAGGTTTGCAAAACACTTTACAAATAATATCTCATTTGATCTTCATAACTACCCCAGGAAGTAGGTGCTATCATTACTCCCATTTTACTGATGTAGAAACTGAGGCAAACAGAGGTTAAGTGATTTGCCTAACTAGTTAGTATTAAAGTCTTGATTTTTAAAAATCAAGTTGTAGATAACAGAGTTTCACAGTTTCATATACAATTTTTTATGTTTTTTTTGTATATGGAAATATTCCTGTGTGTCAGTATTTATCAAGTTCAGAATAACAAAAAAAAATTAAAATTAAGGAAAAGAGTGTTAGGATGTTGATTCCACAATAAGTTCTCTCTCAGTAGGAGAGGAAAAACCTGTCTCTTTTTTACATTCTATATAATGAACAATCCCAAAGCAGAGGAGCACTTACAGAATCTGAATCCAGACTGGCAGAGTCGAATGAGACCTCAGTGGCCATCTGAAGAGGACTACCCAGCAGAACTCAACCAATAGGTGGTTGTCTAGTTTTTACAGGAAGACCTCTAATGAAAAGGAACCTAGAAACATGTAAGGTTGCCTAGTCCACTTTGGGATAACTCTAATTATTAGTGAGTTTTCTCCCATATGAAGTCTAAATCTGCCTCCCTCCAACTTTTATCTATTGTTCCTGGTTCTATCTTCTGGGGACAAATGGAATGCCTCACTCCTTTTCCACATGTCAGCCTTTCAAGTACGTGATGATAGAAATTATGACCTTTCCCTTTCCCGCCCACCCCCCCCACCTTTGCCTCAAGTCTTCTTTATTCTAATTATCCCCAGTTCTTCAAAGTGATCTTCAGAAATCATGAATTTGAGGATCTTCACTGTTCTGATGGGCCTCTTCTGGGACTTCTCTAACTTAGCAACATCCTTCCTAAAGAGTAGTTCCCAAAACTGAACAAAATACTACATGGTGTAACCAGGACAGAGTACAGGATTATCACTTCATTTTAAATGGAAGTCTCTCCCCAATGCAGCTCCAAGATCTTTGTGGCTTTCCTTTACCTTGATTATGGGTCCTTTAAATAATACCACCTGGCTCCTATTGCCTCAGCCACCTCAGTGCTGATACAAATAACTTCTGAGATAATAGAACCAATCTATCCTAACCCCTCTGACTCTTCCCCCACTTATTTTATAGAGGCCCAGAGGGGTTAAGTGATCTATCCAAAGTCACACAGGTTAACAAGTGAGCAGTCTAAATAACCTGTCTGTTTAGTATATGTGGCACCAAATAACTGATTTGACTGATTTTTCCCCCACTGAATTGTCTGATTAGTGGATTGACTAAATCAAATTATTTTAGTGATGTGTAAACAAGGGACGTTTACTGACTTCCTGGTCTAAAATAACACCTAGCAGGAGAGTTAGATACCAGAGATTGAGTAAGATGCAAAGGGGAGAAAGAGCTAAGAACAAGAAAGGGGTGGCCTCAGTAATCTAGCCCTGCCACATGGGCAAGAGCAGTTAGATACACTCTGTGGTTATGCTCACTAACAGACCCAGTGAAGAATTTCAGGTTTCAGATTCATGAATGAAGCATTGTTTCTCTGCTACGACTGGAGGCAGATCTGGGAAGGAGCAAAGAGAAATGGTAAGCTCTGAGTATCTACACATAAAGGGAGAGAGGTTTCACCCCAATCCCAATTAATGCAATCACACAAGATCTTAACATCTTGATTGAATCAATCAATCAAAAACATGAATTGGGTTTGAACAAGTCCTTAATTAATTTGAGAAGAATTAAGTGTTTTAATCATTGAATATGAATAACTACCATACAGGAAATATCTTGTGATTGGCTGAAAATAGTCAAACCCAGCTCTGGACCCATGCATTGGCTGTGCCTTTTTATCACATGGTAGAGTTAGCAAGGTAGGAAATCAGTTCAGAAGTGCACAGTCTAGCAGCAGGCCAGTCTAACAGTGAAAGAGTTCCATCCAGATATGTCCCTAAGAAGGGTTACTTAGATAGAGGAGTTTTTCCCCTCTCTTTTATGTTCTTCCTCCACCCCAGGCTGTGTTGTATGAGTTCAGAAGATCCTGGGGCCCCATCAGCAACTGAAGTCAGTATAAGAATCTAATGAAACCAGTAGTAATAAACACAGGAGTTGAAGGATGACCAGGTAGGAACCTGGACAGCAACCTTGTAAACATTGCCAGGTCTGTGGAGATTGCAGAGCAGTATCTAGGTGGCCAGATAGTATTTGGTTCAACCAATAACAATAATAATGCTAAAAATGTAATGCTGGTAAATGTTTAACAATCAGCTCTCTGGGGAAAGAGTGCACATGGTACACTTAAGTTTAATCTGCATTATTCACATTTTCTCTATTACTTTTTTAAGTTTAGACTAGATAACTAGAAAAAAATCAGGACCTGATTTGTAGTATTTGCTAATTTCCAAGCTATAAATACTCATGCTGAAAATTTCATGATTAACTTTGTCAAGCTGATTATAAGCCATCTCCATCATGCCCCTGCAACCTATCCTATAAAGATGCTTCACCCTGCAAAGAGTCATCCCAGAAGAGCAACTGATTTATCACTAACACAATCCCTTAAAGTCAACTTCATGAGGACTCCACAAAGAAAGAAAAAAGCTTCCAGGAGCAAGAGTCAGGAAGTGCCCCTTTGATGTTTGTCTTCTTTACACACATACTTCATTAACTTTGTGCCTTAAGTTTGAGCCGACTTTCCCCAGGGACTTTATGTGTGCAAGGAGGAGAGTTCAAATACATTATGAGTTTTGGTAGAATGTTTTGGTGCCAACTGTTTTTACTATATCTTCTCAGTAAATAACTTTTGTAAAAACTAATTGAGTCTACTGGCTGATAATCAAGGAGAAGCATACCAGTTGGGGCTCATGAATCACAGGACTAAAAAAACATATCTCCCCATGGTGACTCCTAGAGTTTTGAGGAGAAGTAGCATATGCCCTCTTGGGACCTAGCCCACCAATGCAATCAAGAGTTGGGAAAACAGCCCCAGAGTGAAGTTCTACATACAGAATCAGTCAATCAATAAGAATGTATTCTGTCAATTGGTACTGAGTGCCAGGGATATGGAGGGAGGGAAGGTTGCCAACTCTATTGTACTATTACAACTCAAGACTTTTTCATATTTTGGGGCATCGCTTTAAGCTCAGAGGCACAGGTACAGTCAGGCTGAAAGAATGGAGCATTATCCTCACCAGGTGTTGCCTTTTACTGAAATCATGACTCATTCTCCTTACCTGTCTGGAATAGATTGCAGGAGGACATGTAGATGATGTCATCTATGGATCTATAAACCAGGTAATTTTCCCTCTTGTCTCTTTTCCAGGCCCAGCCTCATTGTCTCTGGGAGGAATGACCAGTTCTCTACCCCTTGCAGGAATCTACTACTCTTATATGATGGATGAAATGGATTTTAATTCTCATACTGACAGCACAGCATGGGTGTCTGTGAATAGCTTTTAGTCCATTCCTTCTGCACGTAACAGAATTATGTGTGTCAGAGTATGTCAGAATTGTCTGAGGTCAATTTCACTTAAAAAAATCTCGGAAAAGGGTTCTCTGAAAGTTCATGGGGAGTTAGCCCCTGACTAATTGCAGAAAGTCAGATTAGGGGGAAGGTCCCAGGGTAAGAGTATGGGCCTGAATCTCTGTTGAGTCTTCCAAGAGTTGGGGCATGGAACTTTCTGATCAGTGTAATGTGGTCTAATGGAAAGAGGGCTGGATTTGGGTCTTGATTCAACAGTTTGCTAGAAAGCTTATGTAGACTTGGGCAAGTTTCAACCTCACAATACCTCTGATTCTTCATGTGTAAAATGGAATAATAATATTAGCACTACTAATCTCACAAAGTCATGGTGAAGAAAGCATTCCGTGAATTTTAAAGTTGTTATTCTTAGAGCTAGGATCTTTTTCCTGACCTAGAATTAAGCCCTTTTCTCATCTCTTTTGACTCCTGGCTAAAGTCCCAGGTATGATCCCATGGTTGCTTTTCCCTCATCTCTGACCTTTCCAGCTCTTCCCTGATTTCCCTGTCTAAAGAGAATTTCCCTCTTCTTTTGACTCTGAATCAAACTGAGGTTCTTTTTTTTATTGACATAGCTCCATCATTCCAGATATCCACCCTCCCCACACCCCTACTATATTTCCCTCTGACAAAGGGCCAAGGCCCAAGCTCAGAGAGACTGCCAACAGGGTGGAGAAGGGACTTCAGTTTGCATGGTTCATTCATTTCTGAGTCTGCTGGCTAGGCTGCATAGATTTGGGGGCTAATTACTGCCAATTGTGGGAGCGCTGTGCTTTTTTCTATGATGAGTATATTTGTCTGCTAGGAACTGGACTGAAACCAACTAATTCAACTGCAGAAGGCCCTTTATTACACACTAGCTGGGGATCCAACACACACACACTCACACACCCACACCACACACACCCTTGGCCCTCTTACCATCTATTGAGTGTTGTGTTGAAGAATATAGGCTCAGGACCAGCCTCCCCACCCATGAATATCTCTCACTCACCACTACCACCAACCATGTCTTAGGTGTCAGTAACAAGGTCTGTTGGAGAGGGACCTTATTATAAGTCCCTGGTTGCTTCTAGCTGTCAGACAGAATGAATAGCAGGAACTTTGCTTGACCTTGTTGAAAGTTCTTCCCAGAAATGATTGACAGTCCTTTGATCCAAAGGTCCCACTACTAGGCATATACTCCAAGGAGATCAAAGACAGAAAAGTCTCATATATAACAAAAAATTCCTAATAGCCTTTTTTGTGGTAATTAAAAAAAAGATAGAAAAAACTTAGTTGTCCATTAATTGAGAAAAAGCTGAACAAATGATGGTGTACGAATGTAATGGGATATTGTTGCCCCATAAGAGATGACATATATGAGGAATTCAGAGAAGCAAGGAAAGACTTGAATGAATTGATGCAGAATGGAGTAAGTAGAACCAGGAAAATAATATACATGACTCTAATCATGTAAGTGAAAAAAACACTCTTAATTCTTAAGATCATAGATTTAGACCCAGAAGGGACCATATCATCAATCCAACTCCTCACTTTACAGATGAAGGAATAGAGAGATATTAAATTATAATTACAAATCTTTAACTCCAAAGAGAGATGAGGAAATGTACCTCTTTTCCTTGCAAAGGAGGAGTGGGGGAGGCGTGGGTTGGGTGTAGAACATTGCATATGCTGTCAGGTGTGGTATGGAATCATAGGTCTAGAAGGGACTTCAGAAGTCACGCAGTCTCATTTTACAAATGAGATAACTGAGAGCCAGAAAAACGAAGTAATTAGTCCCAATTCACAAAAAATAATGTGTCAGAGGCAGGATTCAAACATAGTTCATCGTCCTTTCCATTGTGCCACATTGTTTTTTGATTGGTTTTGTTCAACTGTTTTCTTTAGTTAGAAGGGCAAGTTCACTCGCTGTGTGCGCGTCAAGGTGAGGGGAGAAACAAACTGGAAACGATCACTATAAAAACAAAAAGCATTAATTAAAAAAATTTTTAAGTGTTACAAAACATGGCAAGAACTTTTTAACTGATGATAACACACATGCTCACAGAGCTGGGAAGAGGACAGCTCTTTGCAAACTGTAGAAATCGTGTCACGAAATCTAGCATCTGCTGAGACTTCAGTGGCTGTCTTCCATCCCATACCTATGCCAGAATCCCCCCCCATCCCCAAAATACAGAGCAAGTACTTGAACATCTTTTTTTTGCTTGAACACCTCCAGCAAGGGGGAACCAATGACCACCCAAAGCAGTCCATTCAGCTTATTGACAGCTTCTAAAACGAACTATTATTCTTTTTGTTCTGAAGAAGTACTAACTGATCATTTCAGTTCCCACTCAGGCTCCAAGGACTTAGTGATATGAGATAGGGAAGAACAGAAAGAGTTTAGGCCTTGGATGATTAACCATGAGGATGGGAGGATGGTGGAGTGAACTGGAATAAGAAGGGCTTCCTCTAGTTCAGGGGTCAGGTGTCTTTTTAGGGTCCTATAGAAGCTTCAAGTCAGGTGAATGACCTTTGGAGAATCGCAGAGACTGTAAGTGAGTAACCTGAACAACCTCTTCTAGAATGCAAGTTCCTTGAAGGCAGGGCCTTTTTCATTTTTGGCTTGGTATCCCCAGCATCTGGCCCAATACCTAGTACATAGAAAATGCTTAATTATTGCTTGTTAATTGATTTATTCCCAGTAAATCCTAAGGTCAACTGAAAGTACATGTTGGGATAGAGAATTCTGAGATTCTATATCTGTGCCCACGTCTTACCAGAAGACTTGTAAATACTTAAATACCAGAGTAAATGAAAACACTATTGGCAGCACAAAGATCCCTTAAGGTTTGTTTTCCAGAATGGAAAATAAAGGCATTTCAGCCTTTCCATGGATAAAAATAACTTGCCGTTGATTTTGAAATCCCTTCATTTTTCTCCCACAGACTAGACCCATACAATGGCACTTTGTGTGAGGGACTTTCAAAAAGGGCCAGCCAGTCTCCCCACTCCCCATTCTGCCCACCGGCAGGCGGAGACAAGAGGTCTCAGAAGCTTGGTAGGGGGAGACCACGTTGGATGGGGCCAAACATTGCTGTTGGACACCATTCAGAAGTCCCCACTCAAGGGAGGGGGTAGAGACCCAGAGAGGAAAACAAGCAGTACAAGGAGGAGTGGAAAATGCTGAGTGTCAGAGCCTGTCCTGGCAATATTCTGCTTTTCCATCCCCTCAGAGCCAGAAGCTGAGGTTGCCCACCTGCAGTTGCAAGAGTCACCACGGCTTAGAAGCCTGGCCGAAGACCCTGGTGCTAACAACTCCAGCCAGTGAGACAAGATGGGGGAAGCAGACTCCCCTCTCTTCAGCCTGGATCTGGAAGAACTTTTGCTTGGAATACTTAGATTTTGCCTTCCTTTAGGAAATTCAAGAGAAACTGAGGCACTGGGTTGTTAAACAACTATCTGAGGCAGGGAGAAGGGACAACGGGAAGAACTTTGACATTTTCCTTCTGGCAAGTGCTAACTTAAGAAATTTGAGATGTTTATGTATTCTGAAGGAGGTGGGAGTCAGGGAGCTGGGGGGAAGAGGGAAATGGAGAGGTGGGGAGGACAAGCCAGACAGTAAAAATTGTAAAGATAAGGAAAAAAGTAGAGGAAGAGAGGGCCAGAATTTCCAAGACATGACTAAACAGCTTAGGTGAAAAAGACCTGGGGCATTTAATGGACTCAATAGGAGTTACTCAGTATGAGTCAACAGTGTCAAATGACAACCAACAGTTAAAGCATTTTGTTTTATATTTCATTTATTTATTTACTTATTTTGGTCTAGACCTGTGATTGAATCAGTGTGGGAAACTCCTAGTGTGGGAATACCCTCTGGTACTGATCATCATCTCCTAGTGGTAGACTTAGAGTCGAAGAAACCTGAGTTCAAATCCAGACTCAGTCGCTTCCTTAGCTGTGTGACCTTAGTCTAGTCCCTAACCCTTGTAAAACAAAGATGAGAAAAGCACCTCCCCCATAGGGTTGTTGTGAGAATAAAATGAGGTGACATGTATAAAGTGCTTTGTAAAACCTATAGATCTATATAAATTCTAGCTCTAATTATTAGTTCTAGAGATTTGTCCAGTGTACTAAGAGGTAGTGACTTGTCCAGGGTCACCAACTCAGGATGTGGCAGTGTCAGGACTTGTAGCCATGTCTTCATGTCTCTAAGGCCAGCCCTCCAGCCACTAAGGCAGTTAGGTAGTATGGTGGTTAGAGAGCTGGACCTAGAATCGGGAAAGCCTGAGTTCAAATCTAACCTCAGACATCTCCTAGATGTGGAGCCCTAGGCAAATCATTTAACCTCACTCTGCCTCAGTTTCCTCATCTGTAACATAGGAGTGATAATAACACCTACCTCATAAAACTAATGTGAGGATCAAACAAGATAATATTTGAAAAGTGCTTAGCTCTTTGTGCCTGATTCATAGTAGGCATGTAGCAAATGTTTCCTTCTCTCCTTCCTTCCTCTACACCACACTATATTTCTACAGCAATCTTAAGCTGCATGGTGTCCATAGATATTATAATGTTTTCTTCCCTGGTCAGACCACAGCTAGATCACTGTGTTTGGTTTGGGGTGCCACATTTTCAGATGCTAATGAACAAACTGGAGCACATCCAGCAGAGGGTGACGAGACTAATGAAAGAAATGGCACCCATGCCAATACGAGAACGGGCAAAGAAACCACTTAGGCTGTTTACTGTCAAGCATAGACTTAGCAGGTGGGGGCCATTAGGTAGAAGAATAGTGCATCAGTCAAAGAGTATAATAATACCGACACTGGCATAGCACCTTAAGTTTTACAAAGCACCTCACATATCTCTCTTTTGATCCTCACAGTAAACCTTGGGGGGGATAGGTAATAAAGGAATTATCATCCTCATTTTACAGATGAATGAACTGAGGTCCAGAGGATAATGAGTGACTTAACCAAGGTCACACACCTTGTAAGTGGCCTAGCCAAGATTCAGTACCAGGTTCCAAATCCACGGCCCTTTCCACTATGCCAGGAGGCTCCTTGTTCTGATTGTCAGCCAGGAACAATGAGTGGAAGTGGGAGATGGGCAGACTTCATCTCCATATAAGGAAAAGTTTTCTAACAATCAGAGCTGTCTAAAGTGCAATGGGCTCCATAAGGAGGTAGTGACTTGTCTTTTATTGGAGGCTTTCATGCGATGGTGATGTATATATTTGGGATGTCGAAATGAAGATTTGTAAAAAGATACAAGGCAGAGTCAGAACAAGCATGAAGCCACCAGGCTACGTCCCATACATAAACATCCCAGGGCTGTTCCTACTTCTGTATATGTAGTTTGTTTTGTTGTTTCTCATCAATTCTCGAAGAGGACCAATGACATCAGGAAGGTGATGTCTTGACTTGCAAGTGAATTGGACTTAAGTGAGGCAGGGCTGGGCAGTCACCAGCCTCACTCTGTCCTCCAGAGTCATCTGAGTCTGTGGCAAGATATAGAACAGATGACTTGAGATGGCCCCAGATGCAGTGGGAGACTTTGGCCTTTTTAAGCTAAGGTCTTTCCCAGGTCTCAGTTTGTCTAAGGCCACACCCATTTAGCAATTAAGACTAAGTAAGAAATGAGGCAAAAAAATGGCCTCTTTTACCTACTCAAAAAAAAATCAGTCTAGGAGGGGATGACCCTCAGGATTTCTGACCAGAACTGAAACAATTGCTATTTATACTCAATCTGAGCCATCAAAACCCAAAACAATGACCAAGTGAGACTTGGGCTGGGACCTGTTGTTGGCCAATCAGTGAGAGCCAGAGTGGTTTGGGTTTAAGGCACAGTCAAGTCACTCCATTTAAATCCCAATGGGTTTTATCAAAGCCTGGCTTTCCAGTGCTGTATTTCAAGAAATCATAAATGAAGCTATATGGGGAAAAAGAGTTAATTGTCCCAATTTTTTTAAGATGATAGAATAAATAAGTAGGGAAGAGAAAAAAGAATCTAGCCCATAAACCCCAAGATATCTTGTGAGGTTTTAGCAATTAAAATTTATATTCCTTTGAGCAAAGCACTCACAAGTAAAGGGATAATACTCTATGTGCACAGAGGGAGAGGAGGGAGAGGAGGAAGGGAAGGAGAAAAAGGAGGAAAGGAAGAAGGAAGGAAGGAAGGAAGAAAGGAAGGAAGGAAGGAAGGAGCAGCATTGTCCAATTGGAACTGGCCAGTTGGGTCCCCAGTGGGGCAACTACTACTACTCACAGAATGTTGTTTGTCCCTTTATTCTTGAAGAGGACCAAAGACATCAGGAAGGTGATATCTTGACTTGCAAGTGAAATGGACTTAAGTGAGTTAGGGCTGTACAGTGTCACCAGTCTCTCTCCTCCAGAGTCATCTGGGTCCAGAGGCAAGATATAGATCAGGATGACTGGAGATAGCCCCAAATGCAATGGGAGACCTTGGCCTTTTTAAGCTAAAGTCTTTCCCAGGTCTCAGTTTCTCTGAGCTCACACCCACTCAGTGATTAAGTACCTGTATACGTGGCTGGGAGAGGGAGAAGGGATTAAATTGCTGCTCTGCACCTACCTCCCCTTTTCAGCACCAGACATATTACTACTAGTTTCATTCCCTTGCCCAGCTGGGTTACCATACCCCCAGGGTCCCATAGCTGTCATATCCCTCTGTTAGTTGCCTTTCCACCAGGGTCAGATGGGTTGCACACCCCTAAATCATCTCCACCCTCCACTCCAGTCCACCACAACAAGTCAATTGTCCTGGGTATCCAAGTCATGAGACTATTGTTTCAGCTAAGTGGGGCAGGATCAGCTGGGGAGATCAATATCAAAAGTAGCTTCCAGCTGGCTGCCAAAAATTCCTATGGTACACTTAGTCCTAGCTATGTCTTAGTCACAATCCTTTGATGTAACTAGCTTTCCATTGTGTTCTTTGGGGGAGGGAGAGAAGTGTTTTTATTGTGATACCAAAGATTAGTGGTTAGAGTTAGAGTCAGAAAACTCTAACTGTCACTTTTCACCTAAGTGACCTTGGATAAGATTTTTACCTCCCTGTGCCTCAGTTTCTTCATCTCTAAAACGCAGGAGTTGGACTTGGGGACTTTGAAGGTCCTTTCCAGCTTTAAACCTATGATCCTTTTATCCTAGGACCCTTCTCACATTTTTTCCATCTTTTGATGTTCACAGAAACCTTGCTTTCTCCTGGAGACACCCCATCTCCTGGTATCCCCTTCAAGGCTTGATGTGTCCTTTACATCTGCTGACCCACAGGGCTAGAAAGAGAAATTGGCATTCTCTGCTCCTCAGTGACACTTTCAGACATTACTCAGTCGCCACTTTTTTTCTTAATAATTGTTTCCATCTTGTCCAAATCGTTCTTGCTGTTATCTGTGAACATCCTGATCACTTTCTTCCTCCCCAATAAGTTCATCAATTCCTAGCTCACTGTCTTTACCTGCCCTTTACAAATACTTCATATTCCCAATTCTTCACTCTGCTCAATTTCCATGATTTGTCTCCAAGACATTTCACACACGCACATACACACACACACACACACACACACACACACACACACACACACACACGGTCTTATTTTACATATCACTCCTCTCCCATACACAGACAAACATAGGGCTGCCACCTAACTCAACTGGATATTCCTAGGTTCCAGAATTCCCAGTTATGGCTCTGGGAAGAGGTTGGACTGAATGACTTCTAAGATCCTTTCTAATGCTGCATCTCTATGATTCTGAGATCTGAAAAAAAAAAAAAGATTAAGAACAGGAAGTGGGTCTTTTGGGGGGGGGGGGGGTGGGGGTGGGGGGGGGGGGGGGAGAAAATGAGATAACAGGGATAGAATAAAAAGAGAGCCTGAGAAAGAAAATAATAAGTAAAAAGAACTGGAGGGAAATTCAGAAAAAATTATAACTTTGAATGTGAATGGGATGTTTATAGCAGCTCTCTTTGCGGTGGCAAAGAACTAGAAATTGCAGGGATCCCCATCAATTGGGGAATGACTGAACAAGTTGTGGTGTATATTTATTATGGAATACTACTGTGCTATAAAAAATGATGAGCTCATTGATCTTAGAAAGGCATGAAAAGACTTATACAAAATAGTGGAGCGAATTGAGCAGAACCAAGAGAACACTGTATACAGTAACAGCAATATTGTTCTAAGTACTACTTTGAGTAATGAAGTCATTTTGGTTATTATAAATACACAAATTAAAAATAAAGAATGTATGAAAAAAGACACTATCTGCATCCAGAGAAAGAACTGATAAATAGAAGTATGTATAGAATAATTTTACATATATATGTGTGTATGTGTATATATATATACATATTTACATATATACACATATATAGCTATTTATGTCTAATGGTAGCCATCTCTAGGGCAGGTGGAGGGGAAGAAAGAAAAAAAAAGAAAAAATGATAACCTTATTGTATATTTAAAAGAAATAACAAGTTGCACATAACAGATTTGCAGTTTCATATGCAATCATCTTTTTATTATATTATGGTATGGAAATTCTAGTTTTATTATTCCATAAATTATTTTTTTTAAGTACAGGAAGTAGGAAAGATCCAGAGCAGGGGAGCAATGTTAAAATTCAAGAAACAGACAAGTTTACTTTGTGACAGAAGTCAAAATGATGTCAATGGAAGAAGTCACCAACTCTTTTGTCATCCCCCCAAAAGAAGCTGAGAGTGATGTTCCCAGATCACTTAGGTAACAGATCTTTCTTATTTTCTGCTCATCTACACTAAAACCAGAGCCAAGAAGAGAGGATGCAAAGAGAAGTAGCTGCTTTAGGAGAAAGCTAAGTTTTGTTGAGCACCAGGTAGAATATGAAAGGTAAGGATCTTGGATTGGAAATCCCCAAGTTCTAACCCCCTAGGGAATCTGTGGATAGATTTCAGGGGGTCTGTGAACTTGAGTGGGAGAAAAATTACATCTTTATTCTCATTGACCTCTAATTGAAATCTGGAATTTCTTTCAATTATTTAAAAACATTATTCTGAGAAGGGGTCCATAGGTTTCACCAGTTTGCCAGAAGTCTGTGGCACAAAAAATTGTTAAGAGCCTCTGATTTAGGATCATAAGATTGAAAGCAGTAAGGGACCTTGGAGATCATTTAGTTCAAGCCCCATATTTTAAAGATGAGAAAAACAAGGCCCACAGAGATAATATGGTTTGTCCAAAGATACCTAAGTAGCAAGTGGCAGGGTCAGGATTTTAACTATGCTGCTCTGGTGCTATTACTGTTACCTTTCTTCAAAGTCACAACAGAGGAAGTTTCTCAGAGAGCACAGGTAAAAAATGAGGACAGAAGATAATGACTTAGGGAGGGCCAGCATTGAGCTGGCTATGGGTATCATTGGCAGCCAGTTTACTGTGGGAATGTTGGGAACCAGCTGGAAACTCTCTTTGACACTGATCCCCACAATTGATCTGGCACTGATCCCAGGCTTTCCCTGTGACCCTAGTTCCCAGGCCAGGGGGCTAGTTTGGGGAGTGGTAGGGGAGCTGGTATGGAAGGTGGAGCCTGGGGGGAGAGGAGGAGGGACACAGTGTAGAAAACTGGACCCTAGAATCAAACCCAGAAGGGTATGACAGCCACGTGCTGGAAGCGCTAGGGTGGCTATTGAGGAACACAGCTGCTGCAGAATAGTGATAACCACTTTCTCCTTCCCCTCCAAGTCCATTTCCAATTACAGCCTAGTTGGGAGGCAGGTGCCCAGGGCTCCAAGGAGTGATTAGCATCCTGATTGGAAGAGACAGCTGGTGTCAGCCACAGAAGGGCCTTGGGTCAGATCCATTTATGGATTAAATGGCCTCTCTTGGAAGGAGGAAAGGAAGGAGAAGGAAGGAGAGAACCCTGGAATACATAATGACCCACCATGGCTAGAAAGATGAAACTATTTCTTCATCTCCTTTGGGGCATCAAAGGGCAATAGTCACCGTTCCTCATCAGGTAATATATAAAAGGTAATAAGTTTTGTGGATCCTGCAATAGGATCACATTGAACAAAGGTATTACAAGGTAATACAACTTCCCAGTGGGGCCTGAAAGATTCATGTTTCAGCAGCCTGTTATGCCACAAAATTTCTGCATCAGTGGTTTCTTTCGGGGTCCCAGTTGCTCAACATAATTTTCTTAAGTTCACTCCTGGAGCCCTATAAGAAAGGAAAAGGAAACAGTTATCATAATGATATAGTAGACAGAAGATTAGGTTTAAAAGTCTGGAAGCTCTGAGTTCAAATCCTGCCCTCTGACATTATTTACTGTTTTGGCCATAGGGAAGTCAGCTACGAGTGATACTCCTAAAGTTCGGAAGATCTGAATTTGAATCCTGCTCCAGACATTTATTAGCTAGTCAAGTCACTCCACCTCATTTAGCTCAGTTTCTTGATCATAAAATGGGCATAATAGCATTTACCTCAAACAGTTGTTGTGAAAAATCAAATGAAATAACACAAGTTATAACACATCTTGCAAACCTGTGGCACTATACAGATACTGGCAATAATAATTATTATTACTTAACTTTTTGGAGTTTCAGTTTCTCCATCTATAAAATTATCAGGGTTGGACTTACTTGACCTTCAGTGTAAGTCTATAATTACCTGAGATCAGCTTTTTGACCAGAAATTTATATTATAGAGGGTAGGCAGGCTTCTCTTAGACTCTCCTAAAATACTAGTTGTAGCAGAATAATAAACTTGTTAAAGTATGAACTTGGGTTCTCAGACCCCCGAAATCTATCTATGTGCCCCTCGAATCCCAGGGTAAGAACTCCTGGACTAGATGATCTCTAAAACCCCTTCCTCTTCTAAAATCTAGAGATTACCAGGAATAGCCCAGGGCAGACAACCAGTCCAGTACTCCCTAATTACTGTAATTAGCTGTCAGGAACTGCAGGCCCTCTTGGTATTTCACAACTTTCTTTTCAGACTCTGAGGAAGTCTCCTAAATCTACCTAGAGGGTGGTCAGAATGGACTGGGCCATTAAGGGAACTGAGCTGAACAAGCAAAAAACCAAAATGAAATAAAAACAAAATGAAATAAGCCGTCAAAAAGTCTCCAGTGAAAGTTCCAAGTGTTTGTTCTTCTCAAAGTCTCCAGGGTCAGTTTGCATTTTAATGAATTCTTGGTGGGTTGCAGCGAAAGCTCTGGTTATCTATTTGCAAGGGACAGAAAGGAGACCAATTAGCATATGCAGTGAGAGTTCAGTTCTAGAATTTCCCCAAGGCCAAGTCAAGAGGAGTTCCCATAGTCCAATTCACTATGTTCTCTTTCAAGTTACAACAAGGGTTAGAGAAGAGCTAGAATGCCCCTGGATACAAGACCTTGAAGTTCTGGACTCATCCCAACGTTCTGCAGCCTCTCAGCTGAAGGAGGCGGATCTCTAGTTGTCCTGATCTACGTATCTTGCCTCTGGACCTAGATGGCTCCAGAGAAGAGAGTGAGGCTGCTGACTTCGTCCAGCCCTGCTTCACTTAAATCCAGTTTATTTGCAAGTCAAGACATCACCTGCCTAAAGTCATTGGTCCTCTTCCAGAACAAACAACAACAAGCTGAAGGGAAAAGGTTTTACATTCTCCTTGGGTTCAAATACACTACTCTGAGCTATCAATCTCTTATCAGTTAATCCTTACCCTGGAGACTATAGGTGTCTGGGCTGTTTCCTTCCCCTCCCCCTCCCCCCCTCACCAAATGCTAGAGCTAGAAAGGGTCTTAGATAGGGGTGGGGAATCTTTGGCCTCGAGGCCATATGTAGCCCTCTAGGTCCTCAGGTGCGGCCTGCAGTTTGGCTGAATCCAAACCTCACCGAACAAATCCCCGTAATAAAAGGATTTGTTCTGTAAAACTCGAACTCAGTCAATAGGGCTACACCCAAACACCTAGAAGGCCACGTGTGGCCTCAAGGCTGCAGGTTCCCCACCCCTGGTTTAGGTATCAATCCAGTACTCTCATTTTCTAGATGAGGAAACTGAGGTTCAAATAGTTCCTAGTATTTGCCTAAAATCACAAAAGTAATTAAGTAGAAGAGCTAGGATCCAAAGTTAAGTCTTTAATCCCAAGGCCTGAACTCTTTCCACTCCACTACACTTAAAATACTATTCATTTTTTACCCCATCACTCAGTTCTCAGACCCATATAAATAATGTTATAAATGAAACATGATTGTTCTTTCTGTGTCTTGCAACTCTTTCATTTTCAAAGTATCTAACTTGATTGTATATCCAGCACTTATCACAGGGCCTGCTATTAAGTACTTAACTAATACTTTATCCATCTAAATTGGCTAAAAGAAGTCAAGAAGAAATGGGCCAAAACTGCACTAGAGGGGTTAGCAGAAAGAACTTCCAAACTGTGTTACTCACCCATAAAGGCTGTAGGTTTTCCCTTCCCAGGAGGGATGTAAGAATAGGAAACAGGCATGTCTAACTGATGAGGAGCAGGAGAGAGACTAAATGACTTTTTCAAGTCAAAGGGAAAAAATAACTTTTCTGGTCTGGGAATGACTGTGGGCCCAGTTTAAAGAGACCTTCACCACCTTTCTGTTATCTCTTGATGTCTGCTGTATCTGAGGTGACCTGTGTTGAAGAATCAGAGATGGAGGTTCCTGGGGTCTGTCTGCCAAAGGATTAAGATTGTTACTTTGAGAGTCTTATTTGCCCTGACACCGTATGGAGTGGACAGGAGACAGATAGTGGCTATCTTCCACACCCCTCTCCATCTCTAACAAGTGGTCGCTGACAGCCTGCATGCTCCCCTGTGTCCAGCCAGATGAGGCAGCCCTAGCTGACCGCAGTGCCCTGAGCACACTGCAGCTGAGAGAAGGTGGGGAGGAGACACAAATGAGAGGGATGGGAGCTGGAAGATGGAGTAGCAAAAAGTCCAAGCTGGCTATTTTCATTGAGAATCTTCCAATGAGTCATGACGGTTGGCCACTGTTAATTTCCTGGCTGCACAGTATGTGTGGGAAGAAGGGTCTCTATTAATCCAGCTGCTCTGGAAGCAAACACTTCAGGAGGATGCCAGCCCTAATCTAAGAGAACCAGCTTTCTCCTTTGGCAGGAAAAGATGAAAAGAAGAGAAGGCAGCTGAGGAGAGAGAAACAAGGAGAATGGTGGAGTTGAAATCTGACTTCTCAGTCATTTTCAGCAGTAACAGCAGACCAAAGGACAGAGAGCCTTTGGCCATCTCTGCAGGCTACCCAAAGTTCTAAGCACAACTAAAGTAGAGTTGGTTTTCCTTCACTTACTTCCCCTATCCGAAGATCTTTTCCTATTAGCTTTTCTCACCTACCGTAGAGGAGGTTCCCGTTTGTGCCTTGTTTAGATTCCAAGAAGATTTTCTCCACCTCCGGGAGGTGCCAGAAAAGAGCCTGGGCAGATCATTGGGCTATTTTTCAGAGTCTAAAAAAGCTAGAGGAATGGATGTGGGGCCAAGTTGGAGGGAGCCAGCAAAGACAAAAAAGTAGAGCCACACCCTGGGGCCAGCTAGACACCTGGAGGGCTATTGTTTCGGTAATTCCTGGTCTGAAGATGGGGTTTGGGAGGAGTCCCAGGAAACTGGAAAAGAGAATCAAATGAGGTAACAAATGAAAAACTCATTGAAAGATCTTCAAGAGATGGCTAGCTATTGCTAATTGTGATCACATTCTTATTGTGATCACTGAGACACAATCCAGAACAGTGATTTTGAGGAAAATCAGATATGAAGGAAAGTTTGGGAAAGGAAGTAAAGACACTTCTTCATTCCGTAAAGTAGGAGTTCTTGAACTAGGGTGTCTGATTTAAGAGGGTGTGAACTTGGATAGGAAAATTTTACATCTTTATTTCAGTATCATTTCTTTCCTTTGTAATCTTAAGGAATTTATTTAATAAATGTTTTTTCATTCATTCATTCATTCATTCATTCATTCATTCATTCATTCATTCTCTCGTATGAGTTCCATTGATCTTCAGTCCCCAACCCTTGGTAATAATAAGTAGTGATAAAGGTATATCTCAAAGGAGCTGAAGATTCTCTACCCAGTCCCTTATCACCTTTTTCATCACATCTCCCATCTCAAATTCATCCCTCCACCCTGCCAGAGCAGCAAACACAGCAACAAAACCACCAGAGCAGCAGGCAGCTCTTCTAGCACATCTTATCATCACCCCCACTTCAATGCTTCGACTGGTCTCTGTCTCTTTCTTGAAGAACGCACAATTGTTAGTTGTCTCTAGTCCTCTCCCATCAGAACTCTTCACACAGACCCCCCCCCCCCAACCTCCATCTCAGTTGGAGAAACATTCTAAGAACATTTTGTTTTAAGAGCTAGGGTTAAAACAGGCACATCATGGGATAGCAGATCCAGCATACTTCAGAAACCCTCCAAGACCAAATGCCTGAGAAAGAGAGAAACCTGCTCTCTTATTTACTCAGGGGTAGAATAGCTTAGATGTGGCCTCAGGTTCCACAGAAGATTTGAGGTTTTGCCCAGTTTTCTAGCTGAGAAATCAGAAATATAGTGATGTCAAGCACTTTCCCCGAGGTCACTCGGTGGGTGGTGGCTGCTCAGCTGGGATTTAGAGCCCAAGATCCTTCCCAGTTACTAGTCAGGTTCCCTAACCACTAGACCACACAGCCAATGTTTAATGTATGCTCAGCAAACCTCAAATTCCTGGACTGGAGAAATAAGGTCTTCCCAAAACAGAGCTCTTTTTGTGAACAATTTCAGCCAAAAATATGTATGTATGTATATGTATGTAATATGTATGTGTATACATGTATATATGTGTGTATATATATACATGTATATATGTGTGTATATATATATACATATATATGTGTTGGGATTCATGTTGGGAACATTGATGTCAATTAAAAGCATCTAACTTCTACAGTTTTGGCAACAAGAACAGAACACTACAACCTTGGATTTTTGTCCTGGAGTACCTTTCTCCAAAGAGCTCCATTTTCTTTGCAAATAAAATTGAATTCATCTCATACCATCTCTGCAAGGGATTTGTAGGCAGATACTATCATTCTAATTTTACAACTAGCTCAGTCCAACAACTAGCACACAAATTTTTACTGAATTGAATTGCTTTGAAAGATTTGAGTCAGAAAACTTGTATGCCATAGGACCACAGTCATATAATAAATTAGTGGCAAAGAGAGGAACAAGAAAGCAAGCCTCTTGTTTTCAAGTCCAATGCATTCTAATTAGTGTTAGGAATTGTAACAGACAATCAAATAGCTTGAGTAGCTTATAAATGTTTAGAATATGTTCCTCCTCTCAATTTAGACCAAAATGCACCTTAATGAGAACAAAACCTTTGACACAGTATATTCAAGGATTCCGATTTCAGTGGTCTTCCTTACATTGTTCTTGGGGAGGCAGCTGTGTGGATGGCACAGTGGATAGAATGCTGAGCCTGGAGTTCAAATTCTGCCTCAGTTACTTAATAATTCTGTGACCTTGGACATATCACTTAACCATTGTTTGCCTGTATGCCTGTGGAGTAGTCTAGATGTTTTCAAGAAGGTGATAATTTTTTTTGCCTATAATAACTCTTGACTAAGATATGGAGACTAAGATATGTGATCCCCACTGGGGTTGTCAGGGCATTGTGGTACAGTGAAAAGAGGTCTGTATTTGAAATTAGGAGACCTGAGTTTGAATTCCAGCCCTACCATTTATGGTGTGACCATGGATGATTCAGTTTGGTTTCCTCATCTGAAATATAAGAGTAGAAAGAACAGTTGGATCAAGTGATTCCTAAAGATTACTTCTGGTTCTAAATCTGTGGGGAAAAATACTCACACAAAGTGAAATCATATAGTACAGAAGTTGTAAAATGTTCTAAAACACAACTATTGAAGTTCCGACAGATTATCACCAAGTGCCTTCATCCCTGCATTGGCCTTTTGTTGGTCAAAGTGTATTTTTTTAATTAACTGATGAACCAGACAGGAAAAAATCAAGCCAAACCCACATCATTATGAATGATTTTTTTTAATCTCACACAGTTTAAAATACAATATGAAATCAGGCTACAGTATATAAAAAACTCTCCAGCAAAATGATGTGCCAGCATCAGCTACTAAAACAAATGGAAAAAAAAATCTCCCCCATAAGAAATGGCTTTTTTGCATTTTCTTTAAAAAAAAAACACAATAAAACATAGACACGTACATCGCTACATCTCTAAGCTACCTCAGCTCCAATTTTTTAAAAAGCACCTGCTTTTCCTTTTTTTAAATCTTGCTTTTAAAATTTCCACTTTTAAAAAATATAAATTATATGAAAATACAAGTTGGAAAATAGTCAAACACAATATAACATTTTCCCCCCTACACTTCTCAGCTTAAAAAAATTCTTATGTAAAAAAACAACAATGTTCAATAACTGAGGCAGTATTCTTGGTGGAGATATTTCCATTACAATATATATTTTATATTATATATGTATATATGTATACATATATTTATTGTTCCTTGAAACTTCTTTGGAATGTAGGCAATAATTCAACGGATTTATATAGACCCCAACAGAGAAAGCAGCATGCACAGCATGACCAGAGTAGAGATGGTGTGTTTATCCACCATGAAGAAAAGGTAGGTTTAATGCTCCAAAAACCCAGAGTGTTCAACGCCAAAGTAAGGGCAGGCAACACTGGGAGACATCCAGCTGTCCTGTTCACAGAAGGCCCCAACTTTTTGCTGTTCCTTCCAACCCTTTTAGCCATGGAATTGTGCTAAATAGAAGGCTATCCTTCTCCGGGAGAGAAGGGGGAACAGGAGAGAACCTGAAGCCAACATCCATTGACAGTACATTAGACATCTCTATAAAAGTCAGGGTGACATCAAGGTGAACCAGAATTGCCCATCCCTCCTCTAGAGTTAACGTGTTGTTTTTTTTTTTTTAATGAAAGAAAAGCAAAAAGGTAACAATTAAGGTACATTTCCAGTGTATAAACCATCCACCATTCATCCTGGGATGGTCTGTCTTTTGGACAGAGAGAGGGAGAACGAGAATCTGGCTAGGCCAAAAAATTTTCTGGGCAAAAGCAGAAGCTGCAAATACTGAGTATGGTGGCACTAAGGAGGGATTGGGGGTGGGAGTAAAATGGCCCTCATGAAAAGCAAAATCTGTAAGGTCTAGGAACTACTAGGTATTTCAGCACTCTCTTATGTTTACTATACAACTGTAGGAATTATGGAATTGTTTGAAAAGCAGGTATTTTCAGCCTAAATTCAAAAGAAGGGCAATGAGATGAATACGCGATTTATGCCAGGTTGCAAATATAGCAAGCAAAGAGCTACGGTAAGCCACAGGTTCTTCTTTCCCCCACGGCTGAAACAGGAAAAGACTGAACTGGGAAACTCAGACAGTATTTCAAAATTTTATAGCACATGCAAATACACACACACACACACACACACACACACACACACACACACATACACATACAGCTTTGCCAGTGACCAACAAGACAATAAAATGTGGGGGAAAGCAACATAGTCCAACTTGTTCCATCAAAGACCTCCCTGAGCAGCCCCAAAAATCACAATGGGAGCTTTTTTAAGGCACCTGGCATAACAGGCAAAATGCATAATGGCCTGACGTAACTTCACTTTGTCCACCACTTCCTGTCTCCACCTTAACAAGCTTGGGACAGTCATGGATCGATCACAAAGCCCCTTTTTGATGATCCAGGCTTTCGGAGCTGACCTAAGAGTAAGTCTTCTCTTTCCTTGGATATATACCGCAAGGTAGTTTAAGCATCTAATTTCTCATTGACAGTCTAGAAAGGGCTGGCCTGGAAGCAACCCATCTTGAATTTTTTTTTTCTATTCTCATACTGAAAGCTAAATTCAAGTCCTCCTTTCATTTTTTCCATCATCATCTCATTTATCAGGTATCCATCAAGGTGCTTATACTAACATCAGGCACTTTTTTTCTAACTAGCTGCTTATTTCCCCCCAATACCACATTTTCACCCAAGATTGAGAAAATGGTTCTCAAGGGCCATGCCCAAGTAAGAAAGAAATGAAAAGCACTGAACTCTTGGGGTCCGGTGGGGAGGGGGGAGGTGTTTTCTTACAACACACGGATTACCTTTTCTTACTAAATCTGGTCTCCTCCCATCATGCTCCCATTACCTGCAAACCTTTCCTCTCCTCTATACCATCTAACCATCCTTACTTCTCCTATAACAAGATAACATATCCAAGGACCATGCCCTAAGAAGGCTTATACTGACTACATGCTTAACATCCCTAGTCTCAGCTGACTTCAGTTCTAAGCCTCAGGCTTTTGCCCCTGTGGAATTCTACACCAAGCTGTTTGCTATGCACTGCTATCTAAACTTCTACAACTCCCCTCCTTGCTAAAACTCAGCCAGCCAAAATGGTTTAACTAGGACAATCTCCAGATCTTACCCTCTCTCCTGTAGCTTCCTTTCATTTATCATTTAGTAAATTACAACTTTCTCCTTACTGAGAAATGGGGGGACGGAAGGGGAGGGAGAGAGAGGAGACAACAGAAGAATTATGTGCGACGATCCCAGCCTGGAGGGAATAGGGGTGGGGGTGCTTAGGTGGATGGCTAGGATCTCAATGCACTCAGAACTCATTTCTCTAGATCTAATAGCTATCTTATATGCCTACACCTTTATTTTTTTAATCTACATATATAATTGAGAACTGACAGGGAACTATCTCCAAATTCATCTTCCCCTCTCACTTTCTTTTCTACTACTAGGCCAGTGCTACTACAATTATTACAGTTCCAGGTTACAGCTGTGTAATACATTCAGTTAAAAGACTTAATGATTTTCTTAGTTCTGCATTAAGTCCAAACCCCAAGAGTCTGCTAATGGCAAATGAGAAAATGGATGTGATGATAAGAAATATTCACAGGTGAGATTCACATGCACCGAAGAACATTTTTCCATCCCTGATACCCAAATCAGCCTTGTTTTTCCTACATATATGAGTCTTAAATTTTGGACTCCTGAATATCAATGACAACGCTACACTTTTCCAGTGGGGTCTATATAAACAGTTTTCTTTCACTGTGACCGAATCCTCAGCCGGCACATAGAACAAACTCGCACAGAATGGCAATACTGAGACCACCTTAGAGCTTAAGACGATTTTTAAGAAAAAAAAATACTGGCACAAAATTTAATAAAATAAATTTTAAACACAAAAAAAGTTTGGTCCCCTCCCCACTGAAGTCCATTTTTTTTTTGCTCCAAAAGCAGAGTAAAAGGCAAAGAGTAAAATTCTTGTGTTTTTCCAAGGTCCATCCCCAGAACAGAACCTTCTATCCCACCCTTTCTGCCCTCCCAGCCCTTAAAAAAACTACCCTTTCATCAGTCTTTTCACTTCCTGAAGTGTCAGTTTCTTTTGCTTATTAATAAGGCCATAACCAAAGCGGCATCTTTTCAATGAATGGTTTCTATAAGTGACTAAATATTGGACTGTCTTCCTCATTTAAACCAGATTCTTCTGGTTTCTATGAAGACCCTCCCTTCCCCTTAAAAATCTGTCCTTCCCTAGTTCAGAAGCCCTTCCTTGCTTTCCGTCGGTGGCCACACCACCATCAGTTATAGCTTCGGCTCAGCTTCCCACCCCTGAATGTAAAAACTGAGTTTCCTCATGTCTGGAAAATAATAATAATAAAAAAACAAAAACAAAAAACATAACAACAATTTAAAATCAAGAGTCCGACTGATGCAGCTGATCTTTGAAATGCTTCAGCAAAGTTCTCCCCATTTTCTTCCATCTCTGTCACTCATCTGCATCAGGTTTGACGTCTAACATGGCATGGAGTTCCTCAGGCGTATACCCAAGCAGGCTCTGCAGGTCACAGACAAAGCGATAAACGTAGCGTTTACCCGCTGTCTTGTGGATGATGTTTTTGTCGTAGTAGTAACGTAGGCCCCGGCTCAGTTTTTCGTAGTTCATCTTAGGCTTGTTTTTCCTTTTGCCCCATCTCCTGGCCACCTGGAAGGAGGTAGTGGAATAAAAATAATTAATACCATAATTTTAAAATGTCAGATTATATGCCCACTGACATGTGGCATGTAGCATCATAAAGAATTGGGATATGGGAATATGTAAAAAAAAATAATTGTAGCAGCTCTTTTTTAGCAGTGAAGGAATAAAAACAACCTCTCAGGTGGTGCCCATCTATTCTATTGAGAAATGGCTAAAAAATTGTGGCATATGAAAATAACAGGATATTATTATTGACCTGTGAAAAATGCAATGAATTGTTTCAGAAAAAAAACTGGGAAGAACTGTATGAACTGACTCAGAGTGAAACTGGGCAGAACCAGAAGTATAATCAATGCAACAACATTATAAAGAAAAGCAATTTCTTAAAGACTTGAGAATTCTGATCAATGTAATTAATTATAAACCATGATTCCAGAGGCCCAAAGATGGAGCATGCTATTCATTTCCCTGTCAGAGAGGTGATAGACTCAAGGTTCAGAATAAGATGCACATTTTTTGGCTACAGTTAATTCAGACATTTGCATTGTTCAACTATGAATATTTATCATAGGGGTTTCCTCTTGCCTTCTTTTTGTTTGTTTGGGAGATGGGAAGGAGAAAAAAAATACATGTTTAGTTAAAAAAACTTGTTTTTAAAATAAAATTTTAGTTAAAAATTAAACTAAATTTTAAAAAAGAATTATGGAGTTAGAAGACATTTTGGTAAGTTCTATTTTTTAAGGACCAGGGAAAAATCAAAGTTGGTAGATTTTTGTTTCAGTCAGCAATGAATACTGATATGGAAGAAGTGGGGAAATTAATCTAGCAATTTGGTCAAAGAACAAAAGCAAAAGCCCTACTCTGGCATCAATACTATTTACAGTATTTAGTCATCTCAGGAATGACTTATTTGATTCAAGGAGGTAGGCAGGTCCTGCCATCAATAAGTAAAGGTCTGAGAAAACCCCCAAATCTTTCACATGACTACAACAGTATCACTTATTTAAGATAGAAGAAGGTGAAGAATTCCAAGGCTTCATAAACTTACTTGGGCTCATCACTTTTCCTCTCTAGGCCTTACTTTCCTCATCTGTAAAATGAGGGTAGACAAGATGACCATTAAGATCTCTTCCAGTTCTAGATCCCATGATGTCCAAATGGTCAAGAATTAATATCACTGGAAAAATGGAATGTGACATGCAGCTCCAAGCTAGTCCTTGTCCAGAGTTCTTTCTCATAGTACTCTCAACATATTCCCTTCTTACCTCATCTGGGTCAGAGAGCTTGAATTCCCAGCCATCTCCTGTCCAGCTAATAAATGACTGACAGGATTTATCCGTGAGTAACTCCAGAAGAAATTGCCACAGCTGGATTGGTCCACTGCCTAGAAACACAAATAATTGTGAAGCATTATACCAGATGCATCTCACTTTTCACAAGTGTAACTTAATTACAGAGCTTTTTCTCCTCCCCTCCTACTTTCCATTCATCTCCAGGACAAAATAAAAAGGTACAGAGTACAAATGTTATAGTCAGGTATGATTAGATGATAGAAAGAAAGGCAGAGTTTTCTTCCAAAAACTAGCATTTAAAGACACATCAATGGCCTTCTTATTTCTGATTAACTAATATCACAGTCACATTATCATTAACCAATATCACTTACAGTCAATAAGCAACATATATACTACTTACTTGTCTTTTGAGATTTGCTATGGCATTGTAGCTTTCTCACCATGATTTTCAAAAAAATCAAGTCATTATATTTTCCAAAAAGAATGTTAGAATGTGAGGCAGGGAAGATGGGATAAATATTTCTTTATCTTAGGTTTGGCTTCCTTACTTGCAAATTGGTCAAGTCACTTCCTTGGGAATTAGATGTGTTTAACACCTCTCTCTTCTCCCCATCTTCAATTCCCCACCCTCTACATTCTGAGAAATAGAATGAGAAATACATTTTTGGATATGACCAATTCAGAAATTTGCTCTACTTAACTATAAATAGTTATCACAAAAGGTTTTTTTCTTTCTTTCTTTCTTCCTTCCTTCCCTTCTTTTTTTTTTATTGGAAACAAAGGAACTAATTTGCCATCTAAGTAACCCTAAGTGGCTGGATTGAGAGCCACATTGGAAATTCTTCATGCATAGAGTCACTAAACTCTACTTTTAAAAACTATTTATCCCTTGTCTTGGATTTTGGAGCTATCAAACCCTAAGATCTGCTAGGGCTCAAACAATTTAGTGGTCTGTTTATTTATCCTGAAAGCTACATGTCACAGCTCCTTCCATGGCTTTTCTTTTTCAATACTTTTACTACCCTCAGTATTCACAGAATACTCTACTGGTACTAATCTCTGTACTTTCATATGGCCATAAATGAAAAGAATAGTGTATGACCAACAGGCCTTTTTATATATATATCAGTATAGGCAGTGAACCTTAGAAAAATACCACGGGTATAATATGAGCAGAGGTAGAAGTCAATACTATGGTATGATATTATGGCTAGGCTGTGGATGAGTTGACTTATGAGGATAAAGCTTATGGTGGTTGTAGCTTGAACATGGAAAAGCCAGCATTTCAATGCTCCAAATCTGTTCAGTTTCAGAGTATCCCTTGCTTCTGGCATGCTGAGATAAAATAAGCTTTTTAAAGGAGTTCATTTGCAGACTTTAGTTCTATTCTCAACCTAATATAGAAAAGCCATATATAGTAAATAAGAAAAGAAGTCTCCACAGCTGGAGGGGAAGGAACTATTAACATTAGCTGTCACGTGGTAGCCAAAGAAAGGCCAATTCTTTCAGGAACATTTCTTGAAGGTGGCTTATCAGACACATCATTCCTCTCAATCAAAACCATAACTCAAAGCTGGCCATCCCCAGCTCTTCTTTCCTTCTTTTTTGGTCTTGTCCTTGTGATTTCACCAGTACATAGAGCTCCCCACCAAGGAAGTACTCTCAACAAATGTAGATGGCACTTGCCTTGTAACCTACAACCTTAGAGTTGCCTAGGGGCTCTGAAAGGTTAAGTGACTTGTCCAAAGTCCAATAGCCAGTGTGTAGTAGAAGAAGGCTAGGAGCCAGGTCTTCCCAATCCTGAAGCCAGCTCCTGATTCCTCTTTTTAATAATACATGGCAAAGCTTTAAGTTCATTTTGAGATAATTTTTTAAATTGAGTAAAATTTTTTAAACACTGGAAGCTATAATTCTCACATCTATCTTAATTGGTGGGGGAAAAATTTTAGAGTGCAATAAGACAAAAAAAGAGTAAAAAAGTTTTCAAGATAACTTACTTTCAAACCCACAAAAAAACACCCTACAAATAAGGTAAGAAGGTTTACATAGGGTAAAAAAGACAGCCAATATCTGCCTTTGAGGAAAGTACCTAAGTCACAGTGGGGCCTCTCCCCATCAAAGGAGAGCTTGAGGGTTTAAATAGAATTGACAGGTATGTATAATTTTTTCTAGGGAAATTAATAAGAATCACTTGAATACTCCCTGACTGAGATGCCAAGCTAACGATGAGCAATCACAAAGACTTCCCAGAGATATGCCATCCCAGGCAGCAGAGGGAGGCTAGGAGGTCAGTCGTCCTTATTGTTTATTCTAGAGCTCTGAGCATAACATGCTGTTACAGGTCCCACCCAGCTCTAACATTCTTTGCTTCTGTGATATCTAGAGGCATAAACATCCTTGGTCTGTGTGTGCTGTTGAAAAGTGGGACCCAAGGGGACCTGCAAGGGAATGCATGGAGGTTGATGACCTTAATTGGTGAGCAAAGCAATGGTTAAACAAAAACAGCAGCAAGAAGTTATTCAAACTACACCAAGGAACACTTCCCAAAGCAATCTGGCTTTGAGAGTTTGCAGACTATTTTTTGTGCCACAGAATGAATCTGAAGGTAAAGAAGGAAGGCCCTGTGAGGACACTTTGTGCTACCTGACCACTCATGCATCCTTATACTTCGGGAATGCCACTAGGCAGTCAGAGGTGGTCCCCCTAGGTCTTTGGCAGCAACTCTCCTCCTCAGCTATGGCTTTCTAAGGGACAAGAAGCCCCTGGCTTAAAAAAAAAAATTAGTAATTTCATTCCTCTACTCCACTGTATCATCTAACTTTCTCATGACCATTGTGATTCTTCTCTACCTTCCAAGCCTCCACTGGCCATTCTAATACTAAGTTTCAATTACCTGCAAGGTTTAGTTTAAGTCTCAGTTCCTCCAAGAAGCCTTTTCTTGTCCCAAATGATCTCACCCACATCTGAATTCATTGCCCTGACTCATTTGTTGACACCACTCATTTGTCAATAAAGCACAGACTGCCTATGGCATCCCTTAGGTTCATTCTGACTTAACTCTTGTATGGCTATCTAAAGCCTTACAGGTGTAGCTTTTCTCCTTGACTAGACTCTAAGCTCCCAGAGGTAAGGAATGTGTGCTGGACTACTTTTATGTGCCCTGAAACAAAACGTTGCAGAGTGTCTTATAAGGAGCACTCACCACACTTGGCCCCAGGGAGAGATAAGAGAAGGTACTTCCCCTGCTTTTTTGCAAAACTGAGGAACTAGGAGTGTGGAACACTTCATACAAAATCAACTGGCTTTCCCCCTCTTTTTTCTTCTTCTTTGTTATAAGGAATGGCTCTCTGGGAAAGGGAATGGAATATACTGGGAAATTCAGGCAATATAAAAAAAAAAAGATCGTCAATAAAGTTCTCTTAAACAACAACAAAAAAATGTGGGTAGATTGATTCAAGATAAAAGGAATTTATTCATTGCTTACTATGTGCCAAGTACTGTGCTAACCACTAGGGGTACAAATACAAGTAAAGAGAAAGACAGACCCTGCCCTTAAGAAGCTTGCATTCTAATGAGGAAGGACACAAAGAGGAGCTGAAAAGGGGGATTGGGGATTTACCAGCAGCAGATTAGTGTTCAAGTCTGAAAAATTCAAATGATTCAAATAACAGACCAAAATGTAAAACATTTAGTCAAGGTAAAAGGGACAAAATACTCCAGGATGGGGAAAGAGGAGGCAAGACTGGGCTCCCTACAACCCCTGAAGCACGCTTTTCATCAGGGTGGAGCAAGCAGAGTTGAGTATGACATTTGGCTGGTGCTTGCCCCAACACAGAAAAAAAGGGGGATTTTAGTTCTATCTCTGTTGGCACCAAGCCAGGGAGGAAAAAGAGTGAAGGTTATTCTTGCTGGTGCTGCCAGAACCATTCATCAAGTCTTCCTGTGTGTACATGCCCTTTCCCAGGAAACGTTTGACCGCTTACATGGGTAGAATTGGGGGGAAGGGGGAAGGGCCTCCTTTCATTAAGACTTTTTCCTTGCTCAGAAAGGACTACAAAACTTTATGAAACCAGCACTGGGAGTTCAGATCCAGTGCTCTATTTGGCTCCTTTCCCTTTCTTGCTCACTGAAGGAAGGAAAGAAGAAAACACGAAAAGATGTTTTTACTCTCCAGAGAAAACCTATTGATCTCCAATAGGAACTTAGTTTTGGGAAAGGAACTTGCAATAGACAAATATCTTTTATTGGCTTCAGGACAAATCAGACAAGAGTATTTATTGATCACTTAATAGGTGTCAGGTATTGTGCAAAGTGCAGAGAATACAAAAAAAAAGCAAAACTATGATCAAGACCATGATGATGTCAGCATGCCCCTACTCCTCCACCCCCAAAGAGGCAGGTAGGTAGTACAGTGGATAGAGTGCTGAGGGGGAGTCAGGAAGACCCAAGTTCAAATATGACCTCACATACTTAATCTCTTTTACTTTTAACCAGTTTACTCAACTGTAAAATGGGGATACTAATAGCATCTTCCTCCCAGGGCTGTTGTGAGGATCAAATGAGATAATATTTATAAAGTGCCTAGCTTAGAGAAGGCACTTAAAAAATGCTTGTTTCTTTCCTTCTTTCCTAATATATGACTTTGCAAGCCCTAATCCTGAAAGAGATGCTCACCCCAGGATGAGCAAAAAGTTCAGGCTTCTTTCTTTGGCTTTTAGGGAAGTTATTGATCACTCTTTATAAAACCTTTATTCTTTCACCAAAAGAAAATAAGCCCATAGGTATAGTGTATTGGAAGGGAACTTAGAGGTCACCCAGTTCAATGTCCTCATTTTATAGACGAGGAGGTTAAGTGATTTGCAAGGTCACACAGGTAGCAAGTAGATTTGAATTTGAATTCAGGCCCTGTGATACCAAAAGGGAAGAGGAAAAAAAAAAACATAAGCAGAATTCATGATTCATTTTTAAGAGTTCAAGGCCTGTGTCCTCTCTCATAGGGAAGAATAAAGAGAAAGAATGTCAACATTCTTCCTTCTGCCAGATAATTCAGTTCAATTCAACTCAATTCAATACAACACAAAACACATTTCTTAAGTGCCTGAGAGAGGAAGCCTAGAAAGATGGGTAATTCCAGCAGGGTTGCCTTGACCTTGCCGCCAGTCAATTTAGCTCCCTCATAGGTACTTGACATGTCCTTGGTTACAGTGGTTAAAACCTTTTCCCATCAGACCTTCATAATATTGTGTAACAGAAGCCTTTATTTCTGTAATGGGCTATCTCTGTCTGCTCAGGTCCAAGATAGAGTTAAAAAAAACCAAAAAACCTACTTGAAAACCAACAGTTTGAATGTTGTGCTGAACTAAAGATACAGGTACTTTATATAGGTTGGCCAAGCAGCCAGTACCCTGGATCATAGCTCCAGGCCTCCCCCAAACAGACAATGGGTATGGCAGACTCTAATTACAACCTCCTCTGGAGGATATTTTAGTTGTGATCCCCATAGGTTTGCTCATACTCAGTTTCAAATTACCCTGCCCCTAGAATTTCTTAAAATTGAAAAGCTCCCCCCCAACACACACACACTCCAGACCCTGCTTATGGCCCGATGACCTCTGTCCTGGGGGGAGGAGGAGGGTACTAAGAATAGCGTCAGTCATGGGAAGGGGGAGGCTCACATGCTAAATGTGACTCACAATGGTGTCCCTGTCTGAAGGCCTCCATTGGCAGTCAAGAGAGTCCTTTGCCACAACTGCTCCAGAGTGTCACACATCAGGAATTCACTGGCATCACTGGGAAACTATGCTTCTCAAGTCAGAGCACAGAGCCACAACTACAGTGGGGTCCCTGTTAGAGGGAAGTCTCTGCCTAGGGGGTGAGGGTTGGGGGGGATTCTAACAGCACACCACGTACACATGCACACCATTAAGCAGTCCATACACCACCCCCCCTCGCCTCACCCCACCCCCACCCCTCCTTCCATCCTTTCCTTCTATTGACTGATATTTCCTTGTTGGCTTTGTATTTCTTGGTATCTTAAAGTGTTCCCCTTCTCCATGGAATGCTGGACTAAGCATCAAGAAACCCTGAGTTTTAATCCTACCTCTTCCTCCCTGCTAGCTTTGGGACAGTGGGCAAGTCACTCAGTCTCTCTGAGTTTTGAGACCATCAACTATGCAATGGGAATAAGGATAGCACCAATCTCGAGGCCCCAAGGATATAGGATGTGTAAAGTATTCTGAAGAGCTTTAAGGATCAGATAAATTCCCTATTAGTTATTTTATTATTGATTGATTATTTATTTATTTAATATATTTATTATTGATTATAATTTATTAGCTGACACTCCCCCTTTCTTGAGACTTGGACAATGGGTTGAGCTCTGAGGGGGTTATTACTATTGCTGTTATCATTATTATAATTCTCTCTGGGACTGAGAGGAAGATGGTTGCCTCAAAATTAGCAATACTGGGGGCAGCTAGATGGTGCAGTGGATAGAGCTCTGGCCCTGGAATCAGGAGGACCCGAGTTCAAATCCGGCCTCAGACACTTGATATTTCCTAGCTGTGTGATCCTGGGCAAGTCACTTAACCCCATTGCCTAGCCCCCCCCCCCCAAAATTAACAATACTGATCTAAAGATGCTGATAAGTTTCTAGTAACAGAAGCTAATGAGACTATTTTAAAACAGGAACCAAACCTAATGGCAAGCCACACTACAGATGCTTTTTTCCACAGAGGGGAACTTCAGGTACCTCAAATAATCCAACTTGATCTTCGTAGGATCAAAGATCTTGAGATGAAATGGTCCTTAGGGGTTATCAAATGAGATATTTGTAAAGTGCTTAGCAAAGGGCTCAGCACATAGTTTGTTGTTGTTCAGTTGTTTCAGTTGTGTCTGACTCTAAGTGACCCCTTTTGGGGGAGGGCATTTTCTTGGTAGAGACATTGGAGTGATTTGCCATTTCCTTCTCCAGCTCATTTTACAGATGAGGAAACTGAGGCAGAGAGGGTTAAATGACAGCTAGTATGTACATGAGGCTGGATTTGAACTCAGGTCTTCCTGACTTTAGGCCCTGAGCTCTGTCAAATTTACCACCTACTAGGTGGTGCTTAATAAATGCTTGTTCCTCTCTTCCCCATCTAGTCCACCCATCTAGTTTTATAGATAAGGAAATTGAGGCCCAAGGAGCAACTTACCTATGGTTACATAGGTAGTAAATATCTGAGGTGAGATTTGAACCTCAGTCCTCTAACACCATAGCCAGGGCTTTATCCACTATAACATGCTTACCTATCATCAGGCCTTTGAAACTCTGATAATGCTTTAAATTCTTCCTTCACCAGCCAAAAGCAAAAGCTGCATTGCATATCCTGACCAGCTGAGGGTTCCTAAAGGTCTTGAAGGATTCATTTTTTCCCCCACCCTGATGCTACCTCAATGGTGGCTTCCCTGCAATTGGGAAAATAGAAACCCTCATATAAGGATGAGGAGATTGGATAAAGAGGTATCATCATCATCAAGGAGGTCTTGATAACATTTTTCCCCACTAGCCTTGAGCTTTTCTCAAGACCTCCTCCCTGCTGTCTTGGCAAAGTTGATCCCTGTCAACCTAGTAGAAGACTGAGATGACTCTAGATCAGGAAAGCAGAACTAGCCCGAAAGCCCACAAAGCTCATTTCATCTGTTTCTGCTGACTGACCAACCATTCATCCCCTGTTTGATTTCAAAAGACTGCCTGCTCACTTCACACCTGCCAATCACACCTATTTCCCAAAGAAACCAAACAAAACTGACAGATAGTCCCTACCCTTTCTTCTGTGTATATTGTAATTGAACCAAACACTAAGTGCAACATTTTCATAACTTGAATTACCCCTTCTTCTGGATCTCCTTTGCTGAAAGTACATCAATATCAGGCTGGAAATGGGCTTAGGATCTCTCTCAAATTCCTCATTTCCCATTAACCACAGCTGCCTTTCTATCTGTATCCTAGGAAGAACTAACTTACAAGAGTTCACTTCCATCTAGATGGATTTCCTCTCAAACTTGGAGGAAGCTGAAAATTTAAAATGAAGAGAGATATCTCAAGATATCTCTTGGAGAAAGAATCAGCATCTCAAATACGGAAACTGATTGCTAAAAAAAAAAAAAAAAGCAAGGTGAAAGACTCAAGCACTTTGCTTCTCTCTCTTTGGAGCAAAAGGAGCATTAGGACTCCTGAATCCCATCTCATCACCATCCTTGAAGGACTATGAAGTTCCACACCTTGTTGACAATTGGGGGTTAAATTGCTGCTCTGTTGATGAGTTAAGCTGCATTAAAGGCCTCTGTGCAGGGAGGGCACCAGATTTTATTTTAACCTATGAAACTCTCATGGTTGGTCAGCCTTGCACAAGAGCTGACTCCTCTGTGATTAGTACACATCTGGCAGGTGGCCCTAAAACAGAGAAACAGTCTTTTCTGGTCCCTCCCTTCTAGCCAGATGTCTCAACCCACAGTCAAACAATGATAGCAAAAACAGAACACTCAGATCTAGAAATGACCCCATCTGCTCACAAGGCATCCTTTGGTGTGATTGCACATCTACTCCGTTCCTCAGGCAGAAGGAATTCTGATGTCTGAATGCCCATTCTCCTCTTTACTAATTCCTTGTCTTTCTATAAATTAAATAGAACCTGAAAACTCTTCTCCTCCATGAAGCCCTTTCAGATTGAGCAGAAAAGTTTGGCTGGCTTTCACTGTCCTAGCTCCATCTTGCCCAACTTTAAGATGATGCTCATATGGAACATTCTGACCGTCTGCCTTCCTGTCTGTGGGAAAAGGTACATAACTCAAGCTATGGTACTATCTCCTAAATAGTGAGCCAAACTCTATCTAGGAGACAGAAAAATTGAGGAAGGGAAAGGAAAGTCTCTGTTATTTCAAATTGACCCCTATAGCCACCCTCCCCAAACCAAAATTTCCTTGATTATAATTTATTTCAAAAATAAACATTTATTCAGCATCTACTACAGGTGATAGATACACAGATAGATACATATACATGCATGTATATATATGTGTGTGTGTACGTAACATAAATATATAAACGTTTTATTATACACACACATCCTCATATATTATCCCATTAGAATGTAAACTCAATGTGAGTAGGGATTGTTTCATTCTTTGTAATTATTTCGCTAACTCTTAGCACAAAGCTTGACACATGGTGGAAATTGGCAAATACTTGTTAACTGACTGATTGATTGAAAGGACCTGTCCTAAATGCTGGAGGTACAAGGATGAAAAATGATATAGACTCTGTCCTCAAGGAACTAACAGTCTAATAAGGGGAGGTAAGATATATACACCAATAAATATGAAATAAAGAGGAATGTGCTAGCAGAGAATCAGGCAAGGGGCCATAAGAAAGCTAAAAGAAGGAGCTATCCTTTCTGGCAGGGGCAGCCAGGGAAGGCTTCATGGAAAAAGTAGTGTCTGCAGAGCCCATAGCATGAGCAAGCCCCTAGATGTGGGGTGGTAGGACATTAGCTCACCAGCAGGCACTCTTCACCTTTTTTTGTGTGATGGCTTTAACTAGTGAAGTCTCTGTCTACTCTGAAAAATGCTTGTTGCCTATAATTGTAGTGGAAGGAAAGGCTAAATTCCAATTATTGAAAGTAAAAGTTCACATCAAAGTTCACAGACCTGAAATTTATACGTCGACACCCCCCTTGAGGGTCTGTAGACCCCAGATTAAGAATCTTTGCTTTAGACAGAGTGAGAAAGGGACCTCAGAGGCTATCACAATCTGAAATCCCCTAATTTTACAGTTAGGGAAATGGAGGCCCAAGGAAGCTAAGGGACTTGCTAAAGGTCACAGATGTACTAAGTGTCAGAAACAGAACTTCGAGCCATATTATCTGGCTCCAGAGTCATGGTCTGTCTGTTTATTTGTTTATTTTTCCCCTTGTACCATGTTGCCAGCTTAAATGAAGCACAGTGAGAAGACAGCAGGAGAAGAGCAAGGAAGAATTAACCCACAGTCTGCTTTGGCACATGATGGCAAGTAATAGAAAATGAGGTTAGAAAAAAATAGTTTGGAGACAAGTTATGGAACATGGGTGGCTCCACTAATCCTAAAGAATGGGGTTACTAGGGGCAGGTAGGTGGCACAGTGGATAGAGCACCGGCCCTGACTTCAGGAGGACCTGAGTTCAAATCTGGCCTCAGATCAAACACTTGACATTTACTAGCTGTGTGACCCTGGGCAAGTCACTTAACCCCAATTGCCTTAAAAAAAAAAAAGAATGGGGTTGCTATTTTATCCTATAAGAAACTGAAGACCTTTGAGCAGGAAGAAGCCTGGCCAGTCCTATGCAGGAGCTACATAAAGGAAGGTTTGGAGAGGGGGAAGGCTGGAAGAAAGGAATCCATGAGAAGGCTCTTACAATAGTTTATTGGGATGGTGGCACTGAGACAATATGTGTGAGAAACATTGCAGAGGTCAAATCAACAAGATTGGGTAACTAACTGGATGCAGGGGATGGGCAGTGAGGAAAGAGTCAAAGATGCCTCTGAGATCTGATGGAGAAGAAACAGGAAAGATAAAAGGGGAAGGTTTTAAGTGGGGGAGGGGGAGTTAGGAGTACAGTTTTGACATGTTAAGTTTTCAACATGTTAAGTTTTAGGTGATAGTAGGACCTAGTACTGGTGAGGGGGTGCAGGGCTAAATATACAAATCTGGAAGTTATCTGCATGGAGTTGATAATTGAAGCCAGGTGAATGGATGAGATCACCAACAGAGAAAATGTGGAGAAAGAAGGCCAAGGACAGAGGCTTGGGGGACACTCCTAGTTAAAGGATTAAAAAAGGTAGATAAAACTACTGAAGGAGACCTAAGGAGTAATCAGAGAGGGAGAAGTATTTGGAGAAAGCAGTGTCACAGAGGACCAAGGAAGGAGAGAGTATTGTTCAGTTAATAAACATTTATTAAGCACCTACTATGTGCCAGGCACTGTGCTAAACTCTGGGAATGCAAAGAAAGGTAAAACACAGTCCCTGCTCTCAAGGAACTCACAGTCTAATGGGGGAAATGACATGAAAACAATTATGTGCATATATATATACTACATACTATATACTATATACTATATACTATATATAAGGTAACTAGGAGATAACCAATAGAGGGACTAGGATTAAAGGGGCTCAGGAAAGACTTTCTCAAGAACAGAGCATATAATATGTAGTGTTAGACATTGCAGAAAGATCAAGGAGAAAGAGTACTAAAATGTGGCCAATGGATATCAAAATTAAGAATTCATTAATGGCCCTTGAGATAATCCTCTCCATGTGAGTAGGGATAGAAGTCAGATTACAGATTACAGATTACAGATTGCTCTGATGAATAGCAAGTGAGTGGGGGAAGGAGTGGAGTCTAAGCTTAGATTCTTACTCTTTGTGGAGGTTTAGTATGAGGGAGAAGAGAGAGAGAGATGATGGCTGAATGGTAACAGGGTCAAGGGAAGGTATTAAGATAAGGGATACCTGAGTATGTTTGAAGACAAAGGATAAAAGATAAAAGAAAGCTCCTAGATGAAATGGAAGGGTATAAGAATCAATAGTCCTAGAAGTGTTATCTGTATGTGACAAATTCCATCCACTAATTTTTTTTCTTCTTCTGAATATAGGGCTTAAAATGGGTTTTTAATATGAGTTGTCTGTCTTAGATTTTAAACCCCCAGAAGGCAGGAACTGAGGCTTTTATTTTATTTTACTTTATTGGGGAAGAGCCTAGATGTGTGATTTCATTGATGTCAGGTGCTTGGTATGGAAATTTAGCCAAAACAGATCAAGAACTTCTCTTCAACAGTCTTAGAGAATTACCCAGGGGACTGAGAAGTTAATTAACATGTCTATGGTCAAGTAGCTAGTATATATCAGGGACTAGACTTGTTTATACATTGTTATTCCCAGGCACAAAAGGATGGGTAAGTAGATGTTTATTGAACATATTTTGTAATGGTAAAGAATTATAAAGATTCAGTATAATGCAAAATGTCTCCCTAGTACCTGCATTAAACCAAAGATGGAAACTAAAAAGGCAGAAACTGACAGGTGAACCAAAAGCAATTTTTGTAGCTTAGTTAATACTACAAACACATTACTCCAAGAATTAGCATGAGCCATGTGAAACCTAAAAAGTATATGACCACAGAGTGAGCCCTAGAAATAAAGTATTTAGACTCCCCAAGACTTTACAGTCTACCTTAAAGACCAAAGTAGAGAAGTGGCAAGGAAATCAGTCTTAATTCTGACTCTGACTTGATGTGCAATTTTGGACAAATCATATGACCTCAACAATCCCTGGTTTCTCCAGCCATTAAAATAAAGGCAAGAATCCTATGTTTCTCCTACTTTACAGAAATGTTGTAAATTGGAGAAACTGTCACATATAAGAAAAGGATAAAAGTGCTATAAAAGAACGGGAATGGAAGGAATGGATGCAGATACTATAAATATCATCGAACCAAGCATCACATCAAATTGAAGAAATTTTCTTTAATTTTTTGAGAGAAAATTTTGAACAGTAGGTAAGTGAAAGATACAAAGGAAAAAGAAGGAAAATGAGTTTCTGGAATTTAATTTGTGGACCTTGATGTGGCTATCTGGGGGAAATAGAGGGTATACAATTATTAAAAGTTATAAAATATAGGGAGAAGTGTTATAAATAAAACACAATCCACATCTAATTTTTTAAAACATAGATATTCATCCCTGTAATTTTATTTTTGCTACATCTGTGAACACAAAAATAAATAGATGGAAACTACTTTACAAGTAAAAGTGCTACAGAAAGTGTCTGGGGAGACCCGGCCACAGAGAGGACTAGATCCTCTTTCTCCAAAAGGTGTTTGTTTCTCTTCGTGTCCTTGCCTCCGATTATCACAGATGAACCTTTCTCCACATAACTACTCTGAAGAGAAATATACAATCTTCTATTAGGGAGAGAAAGCATTTGGACCTAGGCTCCATCACTTCCTTGGAAGGAAAGCTTTGTGGAACTGACTATCTAGGGATAAAAGTCACCCATAGGCTGACAGGCACCATTGTCCAACTCTAGATAGGGTCTGGTTGGGCTGTCCCACCTGGGACATACCTCATTATGGCTCATTTGGTGAGTATGTAGGGCTTGACAGCAAGACAGTTACAAGATTTTAAAGTTTTGGAGAAAAGGCGCTTATTTTTGTCCCATCTCCTCACACCTGCACTGCCTGAGTGTTCAAGTTCACGTGTATGGGGGTGGAAGAACAAAAAGGGGGGAGGGAGGAAGAGGAGAAGCTGTAACTCTCTTAAAGACATAGACAGTATATTCAAAAGCAGCTACTTCTTTCCTCTAAACCCACAAATATTTCTTTTTAACCATGTCAAACCCAGCACTGACTCAATGCTTGATAGTGGAGCAGTGAAGCTAATGTCAGGAAGTGGGTTTCTTTACGTCTTTCTTTACCAATGTTTTCTAGGTAACTGTTTCTTTTAAGAAGCTCTTAAAGGTAGGGGGGAGTTGGATTTGGGGTGGGGATTTTGGTAAAGAAAATGTATTTTATGCTAACAGCATGGATGATTAGAACTTGATGTCCTATAAATCTAGTTAATAAGATGTTATTCACTAGTCAGAGTTAAGGACTGAAATTGAGGTTCTGAGTTCAGTACTTTCTTTCAGTAACTATTCAGTACCATCCTGCAAGTTACTGCATCTCCCTGGGCTATACAGCTCTCTAGAAACCTAGGCTGAGAAAACTCAAACCCTTTAGAATTCTGGGCTAGGTGCTTAAATCCAAGGAAAAATATTCTGGTGCTGTGAAATCTCATCCATTCATGCATTTGTGCATTCATTTATTTGTTCATTCATTCATTCATCAAATGTTTACTGATAAGCAAGACACTGGGCCTAGGAGTTGAGAGAAAAGTGAAATTGGTGCTAAAGGGGACTCAGAACTCATCTAGTCCAACCCCTCCCCCCTCTTACAAATGAAGAAACTGAGGCCTCTCTGAAGACAGGTTAAGCAACTTGACCACATTCATACAGGTCATAAGTAGCAAAGCTAAGAATGTAATAACATTAATAACAAAATAGATAAGCGTATTAGAAGCTGGATCAAAGAAAATAATGGGAATCTTCTCCCCTGTCTCACAGCAATGTAATACACTAGGCCCCTTCCATCTGCAAGGACGTAGTCATCAAAGAATCCATCCTTCAGAAGGTCTCTGAGAAACTTTCCAACCACCTCAGCTACCAAAGTTCGGTGCCTCTACAGAGGTGGGTTCTGTAAGCATCATTCAACCAGACCTAGTCCCAGCCTAGTCTAAGAGTTTCAACTTTCACATTCAGTCACCTTGGAGAACTTTCACTCTTAGGCCTCATGTCGAAGGCACAAATGAATCAGAAAGAAGGTTGTGTAGTAGATAAAAATTCACTGAGTACCTCCTCTGTGCTGAACACTGTGCTCTATTTCTCATACATCAGAAGAGCAGTGGGACCCACCCAGGCATCTTGTGTCCCATAAGCATGGCTTGTCCAGACAAAAAACTTTGGGGAAATTTTACTGAGAAGAACTGGCCTCAATCAGCTATGGATTCACAGATGTAGCTTTGGTTATTCTCAGTTTGAAAATGTTCTAAATTGTAGATGAAGAGCTGGAAGGGACTTTAGAAACCATGAAGTCCAACCACCTCATCTTATAGATGAGGAAAATGAGACGCAGAGAAATTAAGTGATTTTGACCAAGGTCATATAAGTAGAAAGTAAGAGGGGCAGTATTTGGACTCTGGTCTTCTGACTCCCAAGTCAGTGATCTTTTCATGGTACCATGATGCTTCCCAGTTGACAGGCTTTATAGTCAGTGCTTTTAGTCAGAACAAGACAACAAAACAGAGGTCCTGAGGGGAGGAGAGGGAGGGATAGAATTTGGAATTCAAAACTTTTAAAAATGTTTTAAAAATTGTTTTAACATGCAATTGGAGAAAAAAATAAAGTATATTAAAAAATACCTGAGATCTATCAAGACCAGGCTCTGCCATTAACTCACTAGCTTCATGACCTAGGACAAGTCATTCTCTGGGTCTCAGTTTCCTCTTCTGTAAAATGTAACAATTGTATTAGTTGATCTCTAAGGTTCTTTCTAGATTTAATACTCTATGATTGAATGATTCTATCATTAAGCCCCTCTTAATGTGTTGGCAAAGTCTAAGAGAGATTACCATTGTACTTAGCATTGAGGAGCTTAATATCTTACTGGGAGGGTAGGATTGACGGGAAATACTATAGAATGATACAAGAGAATACAAGTGAATAGAGTGTCAAGCCTGAAGTCAGGAAGACTCAGATTCCCTAGTTCAAATCTAGCCTCAGATACCTACTAGCTGTGTGACCCTGGGCAAGTCACTTAATACTATTTGCCTTAGTTTCTTCATTTATAAAATGAGCCGGAGAAGGAAATGGCAAACCATACCAGTATCTTTGACAAGAAAACTCCAAATGGAGTCACAGAGTTGGACATGACTGAAACGAATGAATGACAAATACATTCTTAAATGTCTAATCCTAAGGGGCAGCTAGGTGGCGCAGCAAATAGAGCTCTAGTCTTGGAGTCAGAAGGACCTGAGTTCAAATCCAGCCTCAGACACTTAACACTTACTAGCTGTGTGACCCTGGGCAAGTCACTTAACCCTGATTGCCTCACCAAAAAAAAGCAAAAAAAAAAAAAAAGTCTAATCCTAGTCCTCAAATCTTGATAATATAACCAGGCTGAGAGATAAGGTGACTCATGCCACTCTTTCAGCTGAGCAGGGACTACCTTTTACATCTTTTTCTATCTCTAGCACTTTTCGTAGTACTTGGCACATAGCAGGCACCTAATAAATGTTTGCTTATGATTATTATTAATATGATTAGTGATGGTTATTATTGCTGATTCCCTAATGAATAGTAGTAACTACTAGATTATAGGTAAGCAAGGTAAAACCTCCACTTTAAATCCAGTACAGGGAAGGCTTAAAAGTTTGTAACCTTAAGATTCTAGACCATCCCCTCCTAACTCAGAGATAAGGGAACAGCAACTACAATGACATTTATTCAGCACCTACTGTGTACAGAGCACTGTGTCAATACTGGAAGAGGCACAAAGTTTAGATGAAGACAGCCCTTGTTCCCAGTGATCATACAGGCCACCAAGGGATAAAATATCAACACAGATCACTAGAATATTCAATATTACACAATAAAAAGCGTGGTTGTTGTTGGTTCATGTCTGACTCTTCATGACCCTGTAGGAAGTTTTCTTGGCAAAGATACTGGAGTGGTTTGCCATTTCCCTCTCCAGTGGATTAAAGTAAACAGAAGTTAAGTGACTTACCCAGGGTCACAGAACTAGTGTCTGAGGCTAGACTTGAACTCAGGTCTTCTTTACTCAAGGCTCAGCTCTCTATCCACTAAGCCATCTAGTTACCACTAATAAAAGCATTGAGGGAGATTTTAAAATGCTTTGGGATGCCTGAGAAGGAAGTGGAGAAGGCTGGGGTGGGGGTGGGGGTGAAGGGAGGCAAGCCACAGAAAATTCCTTCAAGGAAGAAGAAAATGCCAAATTATAGAAAAAGAGAAAACCAACCAACTCTGGCAGGCTGTTTCCCAATAGATGGCAAAGCATTTCCAGGGCATTTAAATTAATTATCAGAGGTGGACTTTGTAAGGATGACCCCAACACTGGAGATCACAGCAGAAAGCAGGAGATCTGGCTCAGTGGGATCATTTCACTTCAAAGAAGAAATGATTGAGCTTTGAAGTAGAGACAGAGAAGCCAACCTCTCTCAGGATAAGTTGCAGTTTCAGGTTTTATTCAAAAGGTCAAAAGACAAACTCGTGCTGTGTGAGACTGAAAGGCTCCTGGGCGGAAGAGGGGAGGAGGTGTTGGAGGGAAGTCTTGTTTGAAACAAGCATGGGGACCATAACTAGAAACTGACCCCACAAACAAGCAGTCTACTCCCAGAGGGCCCTGTTTTTGCTTACCAGTACCAAAGATTTGGCAGTTACCATCTCATCAAAGAGCTCCAAAGTGCTGTGGCCAGAATAATAATAGTTAACATCTATACAGCACTCACTTTGTGCTAGGCAATGTGCTAAGCACTTTACAATCATCTCATTTGATACTTGAAACCTGGAGTTAGGTGCTATTACTATCCCCATTTTACAGATGAGAAAACTAAGACAAACAGAGGTTAAGTGACTTGCCCAGTGTCACACAGTTAGTATTTAAACTTATGTCTTCCTGATTTCAGGCCCAGTGCTCCATCTTCTTCATCATCTAGCTGCCCTCCACTGCCCCCAAAGCAAAAGGTTCAAAAAGAATCATCCTCTGCTTCAGAAATAACCTGCAAGTAAACTGCCTTCCCTAAATCATTGGCAACTGCTTGAAAGAAAGAACTAATCCAAAACCCCACATTTTAAAGATGAAAATAGATATAGTTGTCCTGCTATAACAATTCCTTTATATCAGTGGAAAATGATAAAAAAAAAATCAACAAAGACAAAAAGTTAGGAAGAAGAAGCAGTGAAGACAGGTATTGAAGGCCAAAGAACCAAGTTTCTATCCAGATGAAAGTTGCCCAAAGCCAGTACTCTGGGATATTTCTATGGTTTCATCAATATCACAGTTTTGCTCAATTTCAACCTTTTATCCTGCTAGCGTTGCACTCAATTCTTTCTAAATCACAGCTTGGAGAAGCAGCTTGATAAATACAGATACAGATATACACATATATACACAAACATACATCTATACATGCATATACACATACATATATGTGTATGTATAAAACATTGTAGGATTTGTGTGTGCATAATTTCAATTTATATAATTAATGTATTATTGCCATATAATTATATTATGTAATAAACAATATGTTATAATGGTAAGAACCTTGGAGTTGGAATCATCAGGCAAGTACTATGAATTTCCAACTAAAGTTTTATAATCTTACTTAACCACAGAAAATTAAGATGCTACCTGCGTAACTGTGGGCAAGTCACTTCAACTCTCAGGGCCTCGTTTTCCTTACCTGCAAAATGATGAGGCTCAACTGATCTCTAAGCTCCCTAACCCTCAATCTGGGATTCTGTGGCATCTTTAACTTATGAAACTCTATCCAGCATAAAATTTTTATTAGCACCTGGTTTGGATTTGCCCAGCCTACCTTCCACATGTTCTTCCAACATCCCAAAAGAAAAATCCCTGCTTCCCTAAGTCTTACATAACACAAGCCTCCACTTCTCATTTCAATCCAAATAATCCTGGAGTAAGGTTTGAGAGATACTCTATACTGAAATCTTTATGATTACTCAGGAAAGACTTGTATTTATCAACTAGCAAACTGAGTGACCTTGGACAAATTATTTAACTTCTCAGGGTCTAAATTTTCTCATCCATAAAATGATTAGATTATCTCTAAAGTCTCTGCCCGATCTAAAATTTTATGATTTGAAGTCTCAGGCTATATTCCTTCTCAGCACTATTCCTTAATTTGCTTTTTAAAATTATGCCAGATCCATTGTCCTAAGTCAAAAGATCCTAAACTGGAATCTGGAAAAGTCATGTCCAAGAGATCATCACAAAAGTCCTAGCTAATCTGCAACTATTAATAGACACCTTAGCTACAAGTTCTATCAAATCAATTTGAATTTGGATTCTAATAACTGCTTTAAATCAACAACAATACTTTTCTTGAGAAAGGAGTGCAGCTCTTTCAAAATCCCACTGTAAACACACTAGTCTCATTTTATTCTTATTCCCTTTTCCTGACCACTAGACTAAGATTCATTCCAAGTCTTCTCATTATAGTATTTGTCAACTTTTTCCAAGTTTCTGTGCTTTAGGAAGAATGCTTTGGCAGCTGAGGGGAGGATGGAGTGGACAAAGAGAAACTTATGGCAGATAGTCCAAGCAGCAGGTGAATGCTGGTGTGAGGTGTTGATGAAAGCCCAGGTGTGAGATGAAGAGGGTCTGCACAAGGGTGATTCCAATGTTAGAGGAGAGAAGGTGGCATAAGAGGTATTATTACGGTAAAATAGGTATGCTTTGGCAAAAAATTGAATATGGGGGAGAGGAGAAAGAGTGAGGGGACAAGCATGACACCTAGGTCAAGAGCATGGGTGACTGGGAGGATGGTTACATCCTCAACAGTAGTAGGAAGAGGCAGTAGATAGCCAGCACAGGGGTGGTGGCCTGGAAAAGAACTAAGGGATGAAGGGATTGGAGGGCCCAATGAGGATGATAAACTCTGAGTCCAAAAGAATGAAGAAGAAACATGCCATGCCTCCTGGAAGGTGATGAATTAAAATTGCAGAAAGAGACATATTTTTGGTCATGGCCAATGTGGGAATTTGTTTTGCCAGATCATGTAGCTATGTATTAAGGGATTTGTTTGTTTATGTTTTAAATTTGCACAACTAGGGTGAGGAGGAGAAGGGAGAAGAATAGATATTTTTTTAACTTGTTGCTTGAAAAGTAAACTAACAGTTATTTAAAAAAAAGACAAATGGCAAAGACGTTTCCTAGTCATTTTGTCTTATTTGTGAATCAAGGAGAATACCCAGATTCCAAATATTATTCTGATTGATTAATATGGGGGTGGGAGGGGAGAAAGGAAAGTTTTGCATTTTGGTGAAAAATCTGGAGTTCAACATTCAGGAGCTGTCCTATCTGCTGTGTTCTACCCTGGATAGTCACTATTTTAGTCTCAGTTTCATCATCTGTAGAATGGGGGGGAAACGTTATTTGGCAATATACTGAAGGTAATCTAAGTTTGCCAGGATCAAAGTTGTCAAGAATATTTCATGGTTGAGGGTCCCAAAGACATTTCCCTGATGCCTACACAACATACAGAAAACATTGCTCCAGGCACCTTCAACTTGTGATTTTGAGTTGTTCATGACGCATTTGAACACAAGAAAAAAATGGAGCTCTCTGATGCTATCAGCCTGATAACCGTAAGCAATTCACAGTAAGGTAAGAAGGTACATTTTGGCGGAAGCCAGCATTGCATTTGATGTATTCTTAACTCTGCTAACAGGCAGCCTTTCGAGCCATGTTATCTGTTCCCACATCTTGACCTAATTTAACAAGTTGCCATGGGAGCCCAGAGAAGGTTGATGCAATTTTTCTTATCTATGGAGGAAGAATGTAACTGTGCAAGAGAATACAAAAATTCAGTTTCTAACTGATTTTTACTTACAGTGAAACAACTAAGACATCAAATGAAGGAACAGAAAGTGCTTCCCTTCCCCCCTCTCCCGCTACACACACACACACACACACACACACTGTACACACACACACACTGTACACACACATATACACACACTGTACACACACACACACACACCCCTTGGGCCTGGGGAATCTGAGCATACTTGGGTGCGCCAAAGTGGCACCAGAAAGGAATACTTGAAGTCTGAAGGCAGGGGCTACAACAAAAAGCATAAACTCATCCAGAGGCATTCCATCAAGCATGCCTTCACTACCTGTTCCTGAGGAGGCAGAGAAGGGGCTGCCCCTGGAAACTGGAAATTCTGTGTTATAAATGGGGAGTAAGCCACCAGAGGCATAATTAAGGGGCACAGTGATAGAGTGCAGGGCCTGGAGTCAGAAGATTCATCTTCATGGATTCAGATCCAGCCTCAGACACTTCCTAGCTGTGTGACCCTGGGCAAGTCGCTTAATCCTGTTTACCTCAGTTTCCTCTTCTGTAAAATGACAAAGGAAGGAAATGACAAACGACTCCAGTATCTCTGCCAAGAAAACCCCACATGAGGTCATGAAGAGTCAGACATGACTGAAACAGCTGAACAGCACCAGAGCCATGGGAGTAAGAAGCATTGTGGGGAAAGTTATTAGGAGTCACAGAGCTGTGAGGAAGGGTCCACTAGGCCTTGAGTACAAGGAAATCAGTCACATTCCAGTCTCCCACCCATACCTAGCAACTCACAACCCTCCAAGGACCAGATCCAGAATCACTGGAAGGTGAGTCAAAGACTAAAACACAGGCAACAGTGTTAAGCAAACAATCTCAAAATATTTTGAGCTTACATTAAATCCCAAGAGACCTTCTGTGAGCAAGATAAGAAGGTTCCTCCTTCCCCTTTACAGAAATGAAAAGGAGGTATCAGGACAGAAATAGATTTTCTCAAGGTCACAGAATGCGCTAATGACAGACAAGAGGATCCCAAAGACTTCTCTTTTGTGGGCTGATGTCCTCATCACCATATCAGATCCCTACAGAGCTGTCATTTAGAAAATGATGAGCAGAGCAATTACCAATCAGCCCAAGACCTCACACGATATGCTTAGGATCATGGGATCATAGATTCAAGGCTAGAAGGAGTCGCAGGACATGGAGTCTATCCCCTTCATTTTGCAGATGAGGAAACTTGAGGCCCAGAGAGGTTAAGTGATTGCCAAAAGGTCACCCAGCTAGTATGTGCCCCACACAGGATTCGTTGTTTTGAAAGAAGAAATATATATATATTTTTTAAATTTGGTATAATCATTTGGAGTGTGAGTGTGGGTTACTAGAAATTTTTTTACTTATCTGGCTATGATATTCAAGGATGCTTCCAGGAACTTTCCTTTTTTCCCTCTCTAACTACTGCCTATATACTACCCTCTGTAAATAAAATAATTAGCAAGTAAAATGGGGAAAGTCTTAAGGAAGTGCTCACACCTCCAGAACATTATTTGTATTTGAGCTAAGCAGTTTCTGATTTTGCCATTCAGGCTCTGAGATTTGATTGGCAGAGGAGCCAATTTTCGTTACTCTTAAAGGGCACTTTGGATTAAGCATCCTTTCTGATGGCTCATTTCCTCGTCCTTGCCTCAACTTGAATTTCACATTTGTTTTTCGAGTTATATCCTCAGTCCCTGAGGCTTCACCTCAATCTTCTCTTCCTACCAAAGTTAGGTAGTTCTGGTAAAGATCACTCAGGTCTCAGTAAATTATTGTTAATGGTGCTGTACTAATTCTCCTGAAATCTCCCATAAACCACCCTGGGGAACTGAGAGGGTACAAGTCATCTCTCTGCACTCTGCCTGTAGGCCTCAATGCATTTCCCATTCAGAAAACCCAATAACAAACATGCTTAACGAAATCAGAAGAGTTCCTGTTTCAGCTTGGAATGAGGATATAGCCACTTCTCCATGTTTGCCACTGAAGTTATCCATTTCTACCAGAATCCCACCCCAGAGGGCTGACCACAAACCTCTGCTACTGGCTGGTAAAGAATTGGCCAAAATAGGGTTTCCCTGATCCTCTCTCCAACCCTTCAGCTGTGAGGGAACTCTAAAAGGAACAACCTAGATTCATTTAAGCTTTTCCTGTGAATACCTCTCAAGCCCTGGAACTAGAAATACAATTTTATACCATCACAAAGCCTTCAACAGTATTCACAGCCAGCTGTGTTCTCAGTACCTAACACCTTGATACTGCTCACCCATCAGAGGTCACAAACAAGACAGAAAAAGAGAGGCGAGGGGCTTCACCTGTAAAGTGGAGTCAGCCTAAATGACCTGTAACATTCCTTCTGGCTCCAAAGGTCTAGGATTCCAGTAGTGAGATCACATTGACATTTTTTAAGGTCATGCTCTATGATTTTTATTTCGCCAGTGACTAGTTAGTTGCCAGGGTTGGGGAAGGGTTATATTTCAAGTTCAACAACAGAGCCAAGAATCTGGGACTGAAAGTGAGAGGGTGAAAGAGGGGTGAGATCTTTCCAGCCACCCCAATAGCAGAAGAAGGCACTGCCATTTTAGGATGGTTCTGAGACCCTGTCAGACCAATACAACTGATGGTTCTCCCTATCTTTCCTTTCCCCTTCCTAATAAGGCAGCCCCTCCCCTTACTTTCAGTGCCTTGTTCTTGTAACATCTGGAAGGCATTCCCAATAGTCAGCTAACACTCTGTACCATGGGTGTGGCTCACCCCCAAGCTTTCCTCATTCCAAGTGGCTTTAATTTTAAAAATGGAGACCCCATTTTTATTTAGATTTTTACTCAACTGGCTTAAAAAATCCATTTATTGAGCACCCCCTGTATCCATTAGGCAGAGGAAAAGAGAAGGTAAGAGGTTTCACTTGTAAAATAAGGAAATTGGGCTAGGCGAACTTTAAAGTCACAATGTCATTTTTAAGGCCATAAAATATACCTTCTTTCACTGAACCAGAGAGAAGGAAACATAAATAGGAAGTCTTCCCTTGAAGGTCAGTTGAGAAGTTGCTTCTATAAGCTAATTAGTTCCTTTATCTCCCCTTGGGCCCTGATAAAGACAGCCCTGGCTGTGTTCCCAAGAGCCTGGGAATAGTGATGCTTCAGGTTCAGTGGATTCAAACATCATCAACCCCTATGAAGATGCAGCCTAGCAACTGCTCTTGCAGAAGACCCAGAAAGGAAAGTTCTTGCCCCCAAAGTCCTTGGCACTGTCAAATGGTTCAACACCAGAAAGTGATCTGATTTTCATTAGTGGGAAATGATACTTAAAGAGGCATTGGCATCTGCTTTGCTACTGCACCCTAAAGATCATGGTACCTTTCAATCTGACTTGCAGCTGAAACCTTCCATGTCATGTCTCCCTCTACTATCATTAAAATGGGAACTCCTTGAGAGCAGAAGTTTTCTTACTTTCCCATTTGCATCATGCTTTGCACGAAATAAGCTCTTCTCGAATACTTTATCCCTTTGTTCATTCAATCATCAAAGTTTGACAAACACAAGGCATTTGTCAACACTTCTATGGCAAGGTTCCATATGATATACCTGGAGAGCCACCATGCTGGAGAGATACAATGTGTAACTCAGGAGAGGCACGGTGGGAATGCTGCACTTGTAATCAGGGGAGAGAAAAGTTTGAACCCTGCCTTCAACACTTAATAACAATAGGATCATAGGTAGACAAGTCACTTTGTATCTCTGATTCCCAGTTTCCTGATCTATAAAATGAGGATAACACCAACATGTAGCATACAACACACAGGGTTGTCATAAGGATCAAATGCTATTGTATCACATTTGTATTAGGCTTTAAGGTTTATAAAGTGTTTTTTTCTCACAACAATCCTGGGAGATCTCTACCGCAATTAGCATCATCCTCATTTTAAATGACTTGTCCAGGGTCACAGAGCTAGTAAATGTTAGAACAGGGGCCCCACCTTCTAGCTCCAAGACCAGAGCTCTTGCTACATCAGGAGGCAAGTGTTTCTTCGTCCTGTCTACATCCTGTACTGTTTCCAGTCCAATGAATTACTAACCCACATAAATAGTCACTGCTTATCAACGTGTTAGGTCTAGAGTAAAAAATAAATAAATAAATAAAAGGTAGGTTTTATTTAGAGCTTAAATTTAAATATTTTAATTTTTAATTAAAATTTAATTAAATTTTATATTTAAAATTTTATTTAAGTTTAAAATTAGTTAGAATTCATAATGATTTCACTTTCAGAAATTTTTAAAGCCTTCAAGAAAGTATCTGATTATTAAAACCTTACTGCTCTGTGGATCATATTTAGTTGTATTTTTCATATGCTTCAAGGCAGAGAACCTTCTGAACTGCCAACCATTTAGACATTGCCTTTTTAAAGCTTTGTTTCTGGCCTCTGAACCAGAGTCCACAACCCATATCTTAGCTTTCTCCTGTTTTTGGCATATTATTACCTGTGTGACATTAGGCAAATCCCTTAACCTCTGTGGGTCCCAATCTCTTCATCAATAAAAATAAGGTTGGATTAGATGATCTCAAGGTCCTTTTAAGCTCTCTTTCTATGATCCTATGATCATTGCATTGTATCACTATCATGTTCAGTACTATATTGAACTCTAAATCAGAGGCTAAATTAAAAAATTAAACAAGCCATGTGAGTAAAGCAGTCCTTTGTATCCTCTTTGACAAACCAAGGTAGAAGTTGGTGATTCCTATAGATTCATCAAAGAGGGATCTATTAAAAAAGCTGAGGGATGAAAGACTTTTTAGCCCAGCTTTGAATAGATTACTCAACAAATAATGGGCTATAGTCAAGAGCATTCAGCAGGCATCAGAAAAGGTAAATTGCTAATATCATCAGATGGTGCTGACTTTGGTGGAGGGACTCCTAGGCAATGCTATTTACTTTACCATTGAAACAGAAGATAGCCAAAAGTACAAATATATCTCACACACTACTGGGAGATGCCATCTGGAACAATCTGCTTCTTTTCACTTCTTTCAGCAGCCGCTATGACCATGACACTCAACAAAGACATCTAAAGTATTGACTACTCCTCTAACAGAGAATAGGACCAAAGAAGAAGCTTGATATCTACTCAGGCTCCCCCACTGCCAAGATCCTCCACTCCAAGACTTTTCATCGGCCCCATACCAGGAGTCATATAACCACTTGCCTCTTGAGTGGTTGGTGAGGGACTCCTACCTGTGTAGCCTGCCAGAGCAGCCGCAGGAATGACGGGCTTATCCTTGTTGAGCTCAGCACGATCACGCACATAGTCCTTGAAGGTGCCCTTGGGTTTGTGGTTGGGCAGGGCAGCAGGATAGTCCTCTGAATCGAAGCTGTCATAGGAGGGGACACGCTGGAGGCTGTTGAAGGATGATTGACTGCTCCAGGACTGGGTGAGGCGGTCACAGCTGTCATAACTCTCTATGCTCTCAAAGGAGTCCTGGCCTCCAAGTTTACCTAGAGGTAGGGAAGGAGGGAAAATGGGGATAGGGAGGGAAGGGTCAGGAAAAGACAATGGTGAAAACCCTCTCATCCTTCAAAAGGGTATTGCTCAGAGCTGCAAGGAGGCCAATGGTTAAATGAAGTTCCACTGGGGCTACTAGTCATACTCAGGAGTAAGCTGGTTATTCTGAGTTGAATCCAAAGACTCCTTATAGCTGTATGAACCATTCTATGGCTGTGCTGTACAGCTCTTGGGACACATTAAGAGCTCTATGATCTGCCAATCTCCCATACAAGGACCTCAGATTCAGAGATACAAACACCAAGCAATTTCCTTGCCTTGAAACTCCTACTGTGGGGATTTCCATGTAGCACTTTTGACCTACAGAACAAATGAGGAAATTATGACAGAGTCCTATTCCAAGTCAAAACAGCATAAATGTTTTAAAAAGAGGATGGCATAACCTGGCAAAATCCTTTAGCCTTTAAAAAAAGATCCATTACACTCTAAGTACATTGGCCTTCCTTGACCTTGGTTCTAAAATGCTATTTGGCAGCAACATTTTATAAATATATCTTAGTGAGATATATGTATAGGCTGATGTCTCCTACAGACAAGTAAGGCTGTGGAATTCTTTGTCCAGAAGAAGGACACCACCATCACCCCACCCCACTGCCTGTCTGCATTCCATACCCTCTCCAGGTGTAGCATGGATTCTTTACTTGAAAGTGCACTTCTAAAAAAAAAAAACAGAACTAAAGATCTGATATAAATAGTTCATGTCCAAAGCAATGTCAGAAGTCTCTTATTCTATGAGTTGCTTAATACATTCTTCACTGACCACAAGATCATGCAAGTTCATTAATTTCCCAAACCAGGTTAAAAACAGCTGCTGGGATTGCACAACAGCTCCTGGAGAAATTTCCATTGGCAAAACTGTCCAAAGCCCAAACACTGACACCAAATTTCAAGAGAAAGAGGCTGCAAGGAAGAGTGCCTGCCATGTTCTACTTTAAATACATATGTATTTAATTATTTATTAATAAATTAATATTCTAAATAAATTAATTATTTAATATATAAAATATATTTAAATATGTGTGTGTGTGTGTATATATATATATACATAGACATATACATATAAGTTAATATGTGACACCAAGAAAGGAAATATGATCTGCTTGATTCATCATATCAGGATGGCAGTGATTGTAAATATAGAAATGTATATGCCATCAACTCTCAATTATTTATCTATGGATCATTCATACTAAGTATTTAGTGCCTCCCCCAACCCCTACAAACCAGCAAGTTTTTGGGTCAACTCCCATGCCATTATTTAGGGAATATGAGCTAACATGCAACTGAACTAAATAGAGCTAATAAAAGAAATCCTGCTGAACTCCCCCTACAAATTCAACAAATACATAATCTATATATGTATGCATATATAAATATATGCATATAGGTATTTATATACACATGTATATAAGGTCACATGTGTGTCCATATGTAAATGTGGGTATATACATATATACACAATACATATATGCATATATAAAGCACCTACCAATGGCAAAGCACTGTGCTAGATGCTGGGGATAAAAAGGAAAAAATGAAATGATGCCTGCTCTCAAGGAACTTATAATCTACAAGGTGGAATTGTGATAAGCCTAATGCATGGTAAGGAACAAGGGGAGGGGGGAAGAAGAAGTCAAACACAAAGCTCTAGGAAAAATCAAGATGAGAGGCAGTACAAAGACACGGGAGAGGGAATGGTTGGAAAACAACAAGAAAAGACATCATGGAGCAGTCAGCGTCAGAGCCAAGCTGTAGATGAAATGAGACTCTTGAAAGGTGGGAATTTATTCTAGGCATGGTGGGCTATCTGTGCAGATGCATAGAGACTGGAGATGTGAAAGTTCATGAAATAACAAGTTAATCCCATTTAGCTAAAACAAAAGGGAGCAGTATGAGATTTGACTGGAATGATAAATTGGAAACTGCTTGTGGAAGCTTTTAAAAGCTAGGAGATTACTGATTGACATGGTTTAAGGAAGATTACTTTGGCAGCTGGGTGAAGGATGATCAGTTAGAGAAGGGGAAAGTTAATGGCAGAGAAGCCCTTTGGGAGGCCATTACAATAGTCCAGTTAAGGTGTAAGGAGGGCCTAAGTAACAATGGTGGCCACAGAGATAGAAAGAACTGGATGGATACAAGAGAAACTACGGAGATGGAATGAAGAGAACTTGACAACTGATTGGATATTAGGGTGGGGTAAGATGAAAGGAAAAATCCTCATCTTCCCCCAAAACCTTGCCCTACCTCCAGGCTCACCAACAAAAGCAGAAAATATATTCTAAAACCAAATAGATGATTTGAAGAATTACTCACTGTGTTATCTGAACCACTGATTTCCTCCATTAGAATGGATAATTTTGAGTTGACTACATTTATGCTTCAATTCTCTCAACTCCCTAGTCATCCAAAGGAGGACACATTCCAATGAATTAAATTGAAAGGACTCAGTGTAAAGGTTTGACCATTCAACCATAGGATTACTGGGTCTATCCATCTAGTTTACTGTTAAAGTTATAAACTCTCAACTGGCATTTAAAATGTATTGGATTTTCCCATTCAGAAATTCACACTTAGCAACATAATCCATGATCCCCAGATGCCAGAGCCAGTCTTGGGTCCAAAAAGTGAATAGGAACCTTTGAGGTATGAATAACTTATTCGAGAGCTGTTTAGATCATGAAACCTGTTAAAGTTAGGGGTTATTTGGGGTTTTGTTTTTTCTCTCTAGGCAATCATGCCAACAGAAGACAGGAATCCAAAGTTTGCTGTAGCCTCAGATACTAGACCAAAAAAAAAATTTCAGTTCATTTCTATTCTCAAGAAAAACAGCACAACCAGACCATTACGATTTAGACATGGAGATCCTTAAGGTCTTATTTGGAAGGACTCTGCTATGCAATGTACTGTGTTCCTGAGGAGCATGAAGAACTGAGTTGACCCAGGCTAGGTATAAACTGGTGGCTCCAACAAGGCTGGGTAAGGCAGAACAATAAACCACCCCCTTGGTGCTGTTATTGCATTTCTAACCACAGTCAAGTGCAGGTGGAAACGGTGGTGGTTTACAGTAGTAACCTGCTTGTATATCCAACTCTATTTCACAATCCTGGAGCTGGAAACCACTCATTTTTATCATTTTCTTCCATAGTGAGCTGGAGCCATCTAGATTAGACAGTCAGCTATGCTACTATATTCCTTCAAAAGAGAGGATTGACATTCCCAAAAGACTAGAGTTCAATGTTTCTGGGAAATTCCCCACCAAAATCTGTCACTAAGACCATCATGACATGCTTCAAAATAAGACAGCCACAAACCAAAATCAAAGTGGTATAAAGGAGCAAATGGGAGGGCTCCCATACAATTGATTCAACAGACTTATGACGAGGATTAATCTTTAGAAAATTTCATTTTTGGAGGCCAAGATTAATAATTTCTGGACCAATGGAAGTCTGTTTGGTTTGAAGGCTCGTTAACACCAAAATAATAGCCCTGTAACAACACTGACCTCCTTCTGAGGTTTCTGTGGCCTGAACCTTCCAAGACTAAACCAAAGGGTAAAAAGCAGATCATTTTTTCTGTGTAAGAATCTCCTTTTTCAGCCTCTCCCTTGCCTCTCTGCTTAGAAAAATAGATAGACACACAGACAGTCAGATAGATAGATAGACAGATAGATAGATAGATAGATAGATAGATAGATAGATAGATAGATAGATAGATAGATAGATAGATAAGGAGGGAGGGAGAGAAGGAGAGAGGGAGGAAGGAAGGAAGGAAGGAAGGAAGGAAGGAAGGAAGGAAGGAAGG
>NW_020954591.1:30966742-30990904 GCF_900497805.2 Vombatus ursinus | reverse complement strand
AGGAAGGAAGGAAGGAAGGAAGGAAGGAAGGAAGGAAGGAAGGAAGGAAGGAAGGAAGGAAGGAAGGAAGGAAGGAAGGAAAGAAAGAAGAAAAAGCTGGGGTAGTCAGGGAAAGGGGGCAGATACACAAAAGGGGTGAAGTTTTTAAAGACAGAGGCAATTTTAGAATCCTCCGAATGGATCAGCCCAACTTTCCAATACATCTGAGACAAGCTCTAGCCTCTGCCACATTTGCCTAGTTTGTGAACAGAAATCTCCACAAGAAAGTCTTCCTAATATACTGACCTGTTGAAAGAAAAGACATATATGCATAATGCATATAGGTAAATATGCATGTGGGCATTTATTTATATGGACATACAGATCCAAAAACAAGATTCCAAAAGAGGAAGATAAAGTTAGTCCCCCACATTCCCCTTCTGCTTAAAACATAAACAACTTAAGCATTCTCTGAACCTATGAGAGAGAAGGTGGGGGAGTAGTTCTGGTTCTAAAGGGGGCTTTTCTTGCACTTTTTACCAAGATACTTATAAAGCCTCTCAAGGGGAAGGTGAGCCAGCATACTTAATAAAGACATTACTGTGGGCAATCCATGAAGCCTATTGAGAAGTCTTTCAAATAGAATTTAGAAGAAGATGTCATTTGGCATTTTACTTCTAAGCCCTTCCCTGAAATTCCTAAAGAAAGGTTCTCCTGCCCTCACTATAACGCAAGTTGCCCCCTGAACACAGATTCACACCTTATTAACTCATCTGAAAAGCTTCCTGTCTTTTCTCCTTCTAATACAATTTGTTTTGCCTCAATAATCAAAAACTCTTTTAGACCCCTAATGGACTACACTTTGCCCAAATTAAAACCATCTGATCTTTTAGCCTAATATCCTGCAATTTTTTTTCTCTGTGTGTTTTTCTATATCCTGACTCTTAAGGTTGGGGAAGGGGGTTATTTACTTTAGTTTGTATTTGTTTGTTCTCTCTAAGTCAGCCAACACTATTTTTAAAGCACTTCCTATGTTATCAGTGCATTATTTCATCATTATTATAATAGGTATGTCAACAAGAGTCGGTCTTCTTGGAATCATCCTACTGCTTGTTTCACTGGTTTTCCAGTTGAATGTGTACTCTGACAGTTCGGGTTACTCTAAATCTTTTGCCTCCAAAACAGATCCCAAACTAATTGTCCTGAGAGTATCCTAGCAAAAGAGAGCATGAAGAAGTAACAGTTTCACTATGGACAAGAGAAATCCCCACAGTCAGTTTACAATAAATCTGCAATTTGATCCAATGACATTCTGGAAGCAAAAGTGGGAAATATATGAAGCTGTTATGTTTTGCTCGGGTGGACTAATTTAGTTGGATCCACATCTCCTCAGAGCAAATTCCACCTTGAGAACAGACAAATCCAAACACTACAACAATCAGCTCCAATTCTTACCCATTTTTTTCTCTAAAATAAGAAAGCCAGCTTAAGTGATTTCAACCTCAGTAAGGATCACTGAGCTTTGCTATTAATGATAATAAGGCTGGAAATTTCAGCATGGAAACTTTTTAATGCCCCCTTATTCAGGGCAGGAAAAACTGAATCTGAGGGTCCCCATAGTACCAACAAAAAGAAAAAGAATTTGGGAAATGGACAGAAAACAGATATTCCTGGGAACAGGAGAAGCTTTTGAGATAAGGTCTTACTTACCACGACTGGTCCTCCCCATACACATGTTGTCTGAGGTTACAACTTCTTGTTTGATTGTGAAATAGTCAGTAGACAAGGTGTCTGCCTGGAGAGGATCCCTGCTGAGGATGACTGAGGAATAGTCATTCTCGTATTTGAGGGAGAGGAGCTCCTCAGAGCTGATGGGGTGCAGTGTCTGGTAGGACTCAGTGATGAAGCTGGGCTCTGAGAACTCTGATGGAGGGACACACTGAGCATGCTCAATACCATAACCTGCAGGAACAAAAGTTGGACGGAAAAATGGTAAAAGTAAAATGACTGGCGAGTTGTACTTAGACTAAACTAATCTCCACTCCTCCACTCCCAACTGCTAGTATCTTTCCCCATAAGAAGGTCCCTTTCCAACTGCTCTCTCTTTCTCCTCTCTCTCCATACACACACACACACACACACACACACGAGTGTGGGTATGAGAGAGAAATGGTGGCCTTCTCTAGTGCAGGTGGAGGGGCAGTTTGGAACTTAAAGTGTAGCCAAAAACAAAATTAATTTAATATTTAAAAAGGAATATAGACTCCTTGAGGAGCCAGAAAACAGGATCTTCCTTTCTCCACTAGGATTTAAAGTTGCATGGTACACACTCCTGAATTCACTCCTAGCATAGGATGGGATAGAATAGGCTTTCTTTCTGCCATCCAAAACAGCCCCACTTTAAGAAGCAGAAACAGTAGCAAAATAATCATAAGAAGTCTTTCATTTCCTCCAGTATCAATAGGGATAAAGAGCTCTCAAGCTAGGAATTTTTCCCTAGGTTCACACCATAGAAAGAATGATAATCACGGACAAGTTGGACATTGAACTTACTAATGAAGTAATCCGAGGTATAGCGGGTCTCTGGATAGGTAGAGTTGACTCCACTAACTTGATATGGCTTCATGTCCTCTGCAGCAAATAAGAAGAGGAAAAGGTCAATAGAGAAGCAATATTTGGCCCAAAAGGATCTTGGATGCAAGCACCAGAGTGATCTCAACTGTTCTTGTATGAAATCAGCATTTTCATTCATTGAGGCTACTGTTCTAGGCCTTTCCTGCCCCCAACTCCCCAGGCCTCCTCTGGAGTGAGGCCATTGGTCACAGAAGGGTATTTAATTCTATTATTTCAGTAGCTCTAAAATCAGATGTAGGCTCCTGGAGAGTACCAAGTGATTTCAGTGAAATTCAGGTCCTTAACCTCGATGAAGTTGGCAAAGTTTGCAATCATACAGTCAAAGAGCTAGAATGTACAGAAGGAAGTCCAGGCAGGCCATGCTCTAAACTATCTAAGAAAGATGGTAATTTTTCTCATTTTTAGGGATTTTCAAGTATGCAGATTCCATAGACTCTCTTGATAGCCTTGGGTGCCAGTTTTAATCACCTTACAAAGAAGCTGCCTGGGTGTTTTATCTCACCCTAATATTTCAGGTACAGGATCAGGTAGGACACTGGCATGGTAGGTCAAACTTGAGATGCAACTAATCCTGAATAAGAAGAAAGAAAACTAAAACACATGAAAACAGGAAACTAATCCTTAATAATGAGAAAAAAATGAAGCACTAAGGATGGAAAAGATCTGCTTAGAGCAACTATAGTCAACTTATAATCCTATAACTAGACTGACTAAACCACATGTCAATTCTGTCATAGGTATATCTGATTTTATTTTCAGTGAGTCTGTACTAGGCAAATGAGGTGGAAATAGAATTGTGAGCCTATTGTGGAATTGTTTTTAGGGAGGTACAGAAGGGAAAGTTGTTGGGAGTTTGGGCTTCAGATATTCGATAGTATGTTGGGCAAAAAAAGGTTACAGGTGACAGGCCCATACCTGCACAAGGAAACAATTCCAAGTTCAAACAAAATTATTAAACTCATGAATTTGTGGCTTATCAGATCAAAACAGCAGCAGCACCATTTACCCCTCAGTCTTGCAACCTTCCCTCTCTAAACATTTAGGTTCTGTTCTTGTAGGGTCTGGGTGATTTTTTTTTTATTTCTATTTGTTTTAATTTCGTTTTTAATGTATTACAGTTCCCTTACTGAATGCTTTAGCTTGTGTACAAATAAACAGCCATGGCTCGATTCTACTTTGCTCTGGCCAGGAATTGTTTTTTACTGACCCTTTCATTGAAAGTCAATTCAGGTGATCAGATTTTTGTCATCAAAATACATTAAATCTGAGTCCAGTTCAGTTTCCCTGATGGGAAACAGTGCTAGCAACCAGAGAGTGCTATGGTCTCCAAGAGGCCTGAAAGGACCAATAGGTTTCCCCAGCTACCTACCTTACTATTAAGGAGGAATTTAAACCCCATTCAAATCCTAGCAGTTCTGTTTTAGCATCCAGAAAGGGCACAGGAATTACATTAGTGGGGTGCATTTCAGTTGACAAGTCTGGTCAAATTTGCTGTCATGTTAACAAGGCAATACATAAACTATAGTTATTGTTTCCTCCCTGAGGAATGTAAGTATCTTGAGGGTAGAGAATAGTACATTTTTGTCTTTGTGTCCCCAGCACCTAGTACAACAGCTGGCAAATAGTAGTTATCTAATAAATGGCTGATGAATTGGTGGCTTGAATTATGTGCCTGCTACATATTTTCCTTCCATACACTGGGCATTCATTTCTCTCTGTATGTGAGGAGTCTGTCAGGGCATCAGGAAAATCTACGCATCTGTATGTTGGTCTACTAGAACACAAGAAACAAAATGATTTACCTATTTCTTCACTGCTTACTTTATAATTTATTTATTCATTCATTCACTTATTCATTTATTTGTTTGTTTATTTATTTTGCAAAGGATAGAGGAAAGGGCTAAGGATAACAATTGTGCGCCCAGAGGAATCTAATTTGGGTCTCTCTCCTGGGTAATGCAGAATGGAAAATATTCTTGAACAAAGCAAGGTCTTGTGTAAAATAAAAGTGCTAACCCTGAGCTTTTTCCCCCTCCCCCAGAGTCTGCCAAGGGCTAGAACTGGTGACCACAGGGAAAGGGTGGGACTGGGTTAGAGAGGGCAGCCGGCTTCTAGCCTTACAGTCAGCTGGAGGGCACTGCTGACTGCTGGTAACTACAATTTATTTTAAGAAGAAATTCAGAAAAATAAGAGTAAAAACACCCAAGTTTGCCTCCTGCTGCCATTTCTATACTCAGCCAGGACTGTGGTACATGAGTCACTTGGTCCTAAAAGGTTGGAAGGAGTTAGTAGGGGAGACCATGTCATTACAAGGTTGCAACATAGTGTCCCAAGGTGACCCACTGTTCCTTTCTCAGATGTAAAAGGTGCACTGGACTCTTCCACTTAGAATCTGGTGAATGGTTGACAGGCTTGACCTGCCAGTGAACCCTAGGGATCCAAGCTCTCTCACAGACGTGACCAGGTATGACCCCTGCTGAATGTTGTATGCATTGGAAGAGAGGGAGGAAACACCAGGCGTGGGGGCTGAATGTGATCACTGTCATAAATTACATGTTTATGTTCAGTTTATAAACACGTTTTTCAGAAAATATTCTTTTAATGCTTGAGGTTGGAGATAAGTGCTATGGATGGGTCCCTAAGTACTGAAGGAAGTTGAGGAATAAAACCTTGCTACAGCTCAGAAATAAAAGTCACAACTTTACACAGATCTCAGGAGCTCTGAAGACATTGGAAAGCAAGGCTCCACAAATTTACTTTGCATCTAAGGGCAGCCAAAAATTTAGGAGCCAGGAAAATATTATTAAGTGAGGCATATTTCAAATTACTTTTAAGTAGTCAAACATGTTTTGATCCATTTTTCCCCATCCGTATGGGGAAAAATCCGTATGGCCAAGGATGTGAAGAGAACAAGAGGCTCTAGGCCTCTCTATGGGAAAGATGTCTTCCCTTCCCCCACCTGCATGAGAGACAAACAAATAAAGTAAGGACAGAAGGGGACAGGTCCTAAGGGCTTTGCTCTTTCTTGAACAAGATTAGGTACTCATATATCACCTAGAGACCCAAAAAGAACTCAAAAGCATAAAGTTTACCAACTAAATTCACACTTTTAAAATCACGTTTTACTATCAAATAATTCTATGGAAAGTGAGGTGCTGTGATGAAATTATTAGGCACCACAGTAACATGGATTCTATTCAACTTTTTTTGAACGGATACCCAGAGATATCAGCATCATTTTACTGGTTCTTAAATCTCTAACCCCCAAATAAGCCTCCACCAACCCCAGTTGTTTAGTGCTTCGTTACCTTTCTGTAGGATCTCTAGATGCTCCCATAAGATGTCCCCAACAAAATCAGGGGCCAGTTCCAAAAAGCAGTCTTTGCCCAAAGCACAAAGGGCAGCTCCACTCATGCAGAACTTCTGAAAGTTCACACCTTTCAGGCTGAACTCATTCACTGCCCACATTACCCAGTCCCGAACATGGGTTTCTGTCCATTGCCGGGGATCTGAAAGAGAAGAATGAGACAACAAGCCATCAGGTTAATCTTTTAACCCTTTGTTTCTGCCCCTTTGCACATACTCTAATGAATGGAGCTCAGCAAATTAATATATAGAAGGTTTTAGAAGCCAATTAGGAGGAGGGAGGACTATTTTGTAGGTAAAACGTACAAATCAGTTATCAATGCCATCTTATGATTACTCTTCCCCACCCCTGTTTTATTCCCACCCTCTTACCAGCTAGGAGAATGCCATAATCCATCTATAACCAACATACCCAGAGTATCTGCTACCCTTCATCATTCTAGACACAGACTTCAATGAAAATGAAATATGAAGAGAAAAGAAAAATCTAAGATCATTGATGTGTTAGTTTCTTACTGCCTTATTTCTATTACCCTAATCACTTTGATGTCCTAGAAGTGTGGATAAGTGCTTTTTTATGACATTGATACTATTTCAAAGCACATCTTTCTTTGCTCTATCTTTCATCACTTTATTTTTTTGGTAAAATTATAATTCTTATTTTAAAATGTATCAATTATTATTTTAATAGCATTCATGGCAATCAGAAATAATCAGGTGAATAATAGTTATAATACTTCTATTAAGTTATTACATTGCTCAAAATATACACAAAACCCCTTCCTCTAACCTCAACTTAGATTATATAATATGCAACATATAACTCTTGGTCATGACTCCAGATTTCCCATAACCACACCAGTCTTTGATGAATACTGGCAATGCCAGGAAGATGAAGTGTAGAAGAAGGCGTGCTATGCCCAACACCAAAAAGCTCACTTTGGTCGTTCTCTGTAACTTTGGTTTACAAATGGAAATTCAAAGTGATTGGTATCTACTTTATCTTTCATTAGAAAAGCTCACTTTGGTCGTTCTCTGTAACTTTGGTTTACAAATGGAAATTCAAAGTGATTGGTATCTACTTTATCTTTCATTAGATAGATGTCTATGGTGAAGTGGTATATGAGGGTAAATACATATGGGAGGGGAGGGGATAAGTTTTTATTAAGTACCTACTATATGCCAGGCACTGTGCTAAGTGCTGTACAAATATTATCTCATTTGATATGAGTAGGCCCACTCTAAGAATACTAAGTTTTGGATTTCCCTGGAGTGGGAGTCAATGCCTTAGTCAAAAGGGGATGAGGCCTGTTCAGGGACCATACTGCAGCAGCAAGATGGTACAGCAGATAGAATGTTGGGCCTGGAGTCAAGAAGATATGAGTTCAATTGTAGCCTCAGACATTTAGCTACGTGGCTCTGGAGAAGTCAATTCACCTCTGTCTCAGTTTTCTCAACTGTAAAGTAGAGATAATAAAAGCACCTACCTCCCAGGATTGTTATGAGGATCAAATGAGATAATATTTATAAATTGTTCAACACTTGCCTGAGTGAAGGGACTTAGAAGATGCTTATTCCTTTACCTTTCCCCTTACTCCTGAAGAAACTATCTTCCTAGATTCAAGTTTTCCATGTCTTCTTCCACAAAGGCTTAATGAAGTCTCTTCTAGCTACTTCTTTCCTCTTTCTATATTTATTTTTTTCCTTTATATATTATATACGTATATATCTTCTATTTCCAAATATTTTCAAATAGGATCCATAAGTTTGAGATGGTCAAGTTCACATACATTTCTTCTAACAGTACAGAGATTGCAAAGATATAAAACAGCAGGGCCCAAAGTAATTTTGGCTTTGGTGACACATTTTAGTCAAGGGACAATTGCAGTTGTCCCAGAGGTGATAAAGGATCAACATAGAGAGGCAGTGTGGAAGAGGGAATAGAGAGACAGCTGGATTCTAAGTCGGGAAGCCCTGGGTTCAAGTCCTGCCTCTGACATACTGGATTTTTGACCCCGTACAAGTCCTTTAACCCCTCAGTGCCTCCAGGCAACTTTCTAAGAATATAACTTGAAGAGTTGGTACTGATTTGCATTGACATAAGGAGTTCCTCTCCAAGAATTTCCCATCCTGATGAAATCACATCTGGTCAAAAGGAAAAAAAAAAATAACCATGCAAGACAGCACTGGAGACTTCAAAAGATTATGAGATGTTACATTCTTGGTCTCCCAGAAGCTAATGGTTGAGAGGGGGTGGGTTAGTAGGGTGGTTGGGAAAAGAGTGATGGCATGAATGCCAGATCTTCCGACAGGCCTAGGACCAACTTTTTTTTCTCCCAAGAATGAAAGCATACCTTTGGGAATTCCCAGCCGTTGCTGCTCTTTAGTGAAACCACTGAAAGTGGCTTTCAGTGCCTGTGACATCATTTCTTTACTGCTTGGAGTTAAGAGAGGAACATCTGCACATTCCATATCTGTAATAAGCAGAAGGAACACAAGCAAATTCAATAACCAGAATTAAATAAGTTAATGAATAAATAAATAACCAACCCTGAAGGCTCTCGGTTGCAGAGAGAGCCCAAGAAGGGGCAGAAAGTCAAGGAAACACTTGGTTTAACTTTAGAGGAAATATGTGAGACATCAAAGAGCCAGCACAACCTAATGAATGGAGTGCTAGCCTTAGAGCAGGAGAGATTCTGGGTTCAGGCTTCATCTCTGACACATAAGTTCTGTAGCCCAGACTCCTAGGACCCCAAAAACTTCTCCAAGGCTCTAAGTTATAGAGTAATTATAGATGGGCATTGAAGGGCATTTCTTTATCCCAAATTTCCTGGACAGCTAAAGTCTCAGGCCCAGACCAAAAAATAAACAAACAAATAAATAAATAAAAACACAAAACAAAACAACAACCAAAAAAACAACCAAGGAATCATTTCTATGAACAAATATATCCTAGGCTTTATACAGACTAGCAGATATAACCACTGCCAGAGCAATCTCATTCCAACTTAATTGATCAATCATGTATCAAGCACCTATGTGCAAAGCTTTATGCTAGATGCTGGCAAATAAAAACACAAAAATTTTAGTGCTTTCACTCATGGAATTTTCATTTTACTAAGAGTACAAATCAATAAATGTTTATTAACTGACTACTCTATGCCAGGGTATATAACATGAACATAATAAATAAATACAAGGTAACTGGAGGGGGAAGTAATTTGAGGAAGAATTATATTCACCATAGAGTAATGGAGATGAAAAGCTAATAATTGGGAGCATTTCATAAAGGAAGTGACACCTATAGATGAGTCATGACAGAAGATAAGGATTATGAGAGGTGGGGATGAGAGAGAATGTGCTTCAGGCATGAGGAACGTCTTTCACAATTGAAGAAAGGTTGGAAATGGGATGCGGACATTGGGAACCTAGCTAGAAGACCAGTCTGTCTAGAATATAGTGTACCTGTAGGTGAGGACAGTGAAATAAGACTGAAAGGCAGACAGATTGTAGCCCATTGGAGAGGGTCTTACCTGTGAGATTACTCATCATTTCCTTTATTTATGCCCAGTCCTTCCTATGCATCACCACCCTGCCCCTATATCATTAAGTGAAACAGTTTGAGATAGCAGTAAAATAGATTGGTTTGAAAGCGGAAGACCTAGGTTTGAATCTTTCTACTAACTAGCTGGTTTTGGGAGGTAAATTCATTTCTGTTTCCTGGGACTCAGTTTTCCTACCTGTATAATGATGAAATAGGAATATATTATCTCTAAGATCCCTTCAAACCTCAATTCTAAGATCTCTTGACTAAAAGAACACAGATTTCTGGCTGAAATCAAATACCTTTGGGTTCACTCAAAAGTACAATTTCTGACAAGCTAATAAATAAAGACAGAAAGATTGGGAAATTTCTGCTGGTGTTACTGGCTAATTTGTCTTAGACCTTGGCACCAATCCACTTTAATGTCAGAGGTCATTTGCCCTGCCCTAACCTGGAATCTAATCAGTAATGTGAAACTGGTGGAGCTAAAAGGATGAGATAGGTTAAAATGAAGCACTTCCAGTTAGCAAGCTTTGGGTTTTAAGGAATAAATAAGGTCTTAGTTCTTGAGGTAGTATTAGATGGGGGGGGGATGGCAACTGGAACAAATGCACTGTCTGTCAATCTCAAAGTGAAGGGAGACTCCAATGCATAGAGACAACTGTTATCTCTTTTATTTGCCATCAGAAAAGCTGCAAGAAAACTGTTAAGGGTCTATGTTCTGTTCTCAAAGGGAAAGAAGAATTGATACAGTTGTTGTCCCAAGCCCTGTCCCAGTACTGGGGGCCCTAGAGTCCCAGGGAGTGGTTTTGGTTTGGGTCACTCTGGGACATGCCTCAAAATCTAATGGAAAAATCAACAGTCCTCCAGGAAGGCTGACAAAAGATGGAAAATCCCAGATTGTAAGTGGGGTGGGGGTGCGGGGGAAGGGGGGTGAGGGAGGGAAGATGGTGATTACATAAACATCAGTCCTCCAAACAATGAGCAATCAGTAAGTGACTCACTAAGAAACACATAAATCCTCATACACATACACACACACACACACACATAGATTTTTAAAAATATATATCCACAATGAGGCTCATCCAGATACTTCTGGACCTTTGAAACTAAGACCTTGCCACTGGAGACCAGTACCCTATTGACAACTAATATACTTTGCTTGAGGGTAGGGGCAATTTCTATTTTTAGAAAGAAATTCAACAATAAAAAATATACAATAGAATTTCAATAAATATACTTGTTTAATGGAATTGCTCCAGTATGGAATTGGTTAACTTCCCTCTCTTCACACCCAATCTCTTCCAAAATTGGTGAGTTTGGGCCATGTAAGTTTTATTTTGTTTTGTTTTGTTTCCTCCATCTCCTTTCTTCAGATTTATGACTCGATGAAAAGCACTTTACTGAAGGCGGAAGTTGGACTGGACAGCACATGTGGAAAATATAGGCCAGGCCAAATGGTGGAGTAGTGGGTCTGCAGTTGATTGCCAAGTGGAGCTAAAGGGTGAAGTCAGCCAAGAGGCCTCAGGCATCTACCAAACAGAAGAGTTTGGGAAATCTGACCCCTGGAAGGGGAGAAGGACACAGGGTAATTGAGAGGAAGGAGAATCACAAAGGTTCAACAGACATTGAAAAAGGACTCCCCAGCTTTAGCATCTTAAAACAGAATCCACAGTGAAGGTCTGGACAGTGCTGCTGAGCTGACAGTTTTTCACATGGGTTGTTGCTTCCTGCCTGGAGAGCTTGCATTTCCAGGTTCTCAGTTGTTCCCTTCATGGGAAGCAGCTGGGATTATTTTTGCCCATCCACTTCAGTGCCATCACCAACATACTCAGCTACCACCTTGTTAGTGTCAGCTGCACAATGGCTCCAGAGGCTGAGCCCAGCTCTGCCTCTCTGATTGAGTGGAAAATACCAAATCTCTTGGAAAATATCTAATGACCCAGCTTATGAAAGAGCCATCCAAGCCTACTGGGGACACCTGCACTTGGACTTGAGCTCCCTAGGAATCATATCATTACCCTTGATCCCAAAGGATTCAGATAGTTGGGGTCAGAGCCTTAGCAGCATTTTTAAAGGATGGAAAGTATGAGCTGTACCATAAGTACAGCTAATAAACACACATAACATGAGCATAAACACACACAAAGCAGTGGTTTTGCTTTTGTGACTCAAACTGCAAATTAATAAGCATGTTTATCAGCAAGCATATTTTTATAAATGTGTTTATAAGTAAGCAGATTCTTCTTTTGTGAAATCACAAGGGGAGACTCCTACTATGTTACCTGGTTGGTGTTAATCATTATACTGATTAATAACAACGACGTGAATCATATAACAGACTGAGGGCTGGATCTGGAGGGAGCTCCAGTCTGCTGAAGTTTTATCACCTCTCTCAAAGGATCATTATTATACATTCTGGAACAATCATTTCAGTTGGTCCTAGATTCTTCTTTAGAATGAAGTCATTAAATCTTTCTACCTCTGTTTGATCATAGGATGCAGAGGTCTATCAGTTACCAAAACAAATTAACCAATTTGCAAATGTATCAGAAATATTCATATCATTTTGATAATACCTAATTTATTTAAGCACCAATTATATTCAAGGCATCATGCTCTGTTCTGGAGGGGGGAGACATATGCAAAAAATGATCAATAAGACAGAGTCCCTGGGACACAAATAATTATAATACAAATTAGAATATGGTAAATGTGCCTACGAAGCACAAAGAGCTATGAGGAAGAGATGGCTTCCAGACAGGAGCACTGGGCAGGACAGGACACCTTAAGCTGGGCCAGGCTAAAAAATATGTTGGGCAAAGGGGAGCAATTAAAAATTTGCAAATAGGCAAGTGACAAATTCAAAGTTGTGTCATATGAAGATCATTCAACATTTCCAATTTGTAGGATGTATTTGTCTCAAAGAAGCAAGATGAAGCTCTGATGGTCATGAACCTCAAGGAAAAGAAAAAATAAAAGATGCTAGCAGAGTGGATTCTGCTGGCAAATAAAAACAACAAGACAGGGACAGGAGCGGTGATTTCACTGGGCCATGGAACTCTCAATCGAGGAAGCTCTTTCTACCAATGCAGGTCAGCACCTTCTCTGAAAGTCTAAAATTTACAATCTTAGAGAGTTGCCTAGATTACTAAGGGGCTAAGTGTCTGGCCCAGGGTCACAAACCAGTGTATGTCAGAGAGGCACTTTGAACCCATCAAGTCTTCTTAGTTTCAAGGCTGGCTCTTAATAACTAAGACCTGGCCTCTTCTTTTAAAGCTTGGACTAACTTTCTGGTCCTCAAATCTGTTTTAAATATTAATGATTCTTATTCAAAGATCAAGTGAATTAATATGGAAAGTGCTTTTATATAAATGTGCTATAGCTACTACTATTATTGTTGCTGCTGTTATTATTATTAATATTATTATTATTTCTATTACTACTGATATAGAGAAATTGGTGAGCAGATGGGCCCTAAGATCTTTATCCTATGTGTCTAAGCAGAGCTGATTTATAAAGCATCTATCCACACAGATGGGGCAGGATAAGTGAGTGGTATTTTGAAAGCAGCAAAACATCTTTTTTTCATTTTAGCCATATCTCAAAAAAGTTTTTTCCCCTCTCTCTACTCCATGCCTATTTCCAGGGTAATGTAAAACAAGAATTTCAATTCATTCACATGTAACTCAGAGGGTATTGTTTGGTTTTGAAGAACACTTTAAGGGATTTATTTTGTTTTGCTTTGTTTTTTGTACCATTTAAAACAAATATGCTTCAAATCAGGAAGCTGCATGTCACCATTGCTATATAGAATCTCAGTCTGTGATGACTTTGAATATGGTGAGGAATTACCTCCTAAACCTGGCAAGATTCCTTCTCCCATCACTCTCCAAGGAACCACTTGAAGCAGGCTAATGAATGATTCCATGAGACAATCACAAGAGTTGTATGGCCATCTGATATGTCATACCCCTGGTTAGGGATTCTAGGACAATGGTTCTATCCCTGTCCTTCCAAAACCCTGCTCTATAGCCTCCCTCTTTCTGTGTATTGGAGTGTAAAAAGAAGATAAAAGCTTTGGCCCACCACTTATGCAATGACATAGAACACAGAACTGGTACAGTACCCTTCTAACAGAAAAAGAAGACATTCTTGTTATACAGGAAAGAGGCACCAAGATGCGGAACACAGAGGAGAGGCAGGGTTATCTTGTTTCTCAGTGTCTTTAAAAATGGGGCCATTTGAAGAGTCCAACTCCTTCCTAGAGCTAAGAAACTCAGAATCACATTGGACTGGCCCTTGAAGCATATGAATAAAAAAGGAAGTAGGAGGTAGGTCATGCTTTGTTTCTCTATTTTACTGGGTTCACCTTTCTGGGTCACCTGAATTAGGAATGGTACAACTTGTGGCTAATGAAACCAATGTTTTGAGCTTTTTTTTAAATTGTCATTACTAAATAAAAGGAAACCATGAAGAAGCTTTCTGGTTCTTATAAATATTTTGTAATGAATGAATTAATGAATGAGCAGTTGCTCTATTGGAAAGGACCAGGCTCTGGAGAAAGAGCATTCAGTATTGCAAAGTAGAGGAGGTCCTCAGCTGCTGGGGGGATCTGATAATTTACCAAACTGACTCTAGGGAACCCTGCCTTTGCTACAGGAATGGTCTGAAGAGCTCAACTTCTCCAACCCAAAACAAATTCTCTCTAAATCTGTCTCTATCTCTTGTTGTCTCTCTCATTGTCGCTGTCTCTCTGCCTCTCTGTCTCTGTCTATACATCTCTCTCTCTCTCTCTCTCTCTCTCTCTCCTCTCCTCTCCTCTCTTTCTGTCTCTCTCTTGCTTCAAAGAAGAATTTTGGTATGAAAACTTACTGGATACAAGTAAATCCAGAAAGAATAAGACAACTTCCACTCAATACATGAAGAAAGGAGAAAAGTGTTGGGTTTTTTTTTTCCATGCCTTTCATTTCAGATTGTCTGTTTCTATGTTCATCCACCCATGACTTGTGACTGAGACAGGAAGGATTCTAGTATAATTCAAGAAGTGATTTGGGGGAAATTGTTTTTAAATTGAATTGCTAAAAATAAGACCACCTAATAATTCCCTTGGCCAAAGGTAAAGATATTCATCCAGATTCCCATATTCCACAAACAATGAACTGATAACTGTAACTGAGTGTTAATTCCAGGAGCTCAGAGCAGTTTAAAAAAGGGATGGAAATCATTAAAATCAACAGAGTATAAGCAACATTTGTTGCTTTAGCCCAACACAACTAGGCTACCCATGCCCAAGGTGAAGGAAAACTTTATCTCTATAATTGTCATCTTTGAGGTTTGCCCATCAAAGGTGCTAGCAATAACTCTTAAGGTAGATTCAGTGGAAAAAGAAAACTTAAATTCAAGTCAAAGTCTAACCTCTTATAAACTTTGTAAGCCAAGTTAAAATCTGCTACTTACAGTGTGGGTAACCTTTGGCAAATTTTTTTATTTCTATGGGCCTCAGTTTTGTCATCTATAAAATGGGTACACATACCTCCTAGGAGTATTTTGTAATTCTGTAGTGGTTTACCTGTGCAAGCTATTATTTCTATTATAAATGAGCATTCTGGAGTTACCTAGTTTTGTTATCTCTTGTTCATCAGATGGATAGAGAAAAACTGAATATGAAATAGTCTGCAGTAAGTCTTAGGTATAGCATACTTCCTCCACCTCCACCCAAGTAATCGGGCCACAGACCTATTTTGGTTAAGGACAGCAGCACCTTTGCTGGAAAATCACCACCACAGCAATAGCAAAAAGCATGAGAGGGTTTATAAAGCTTCTGTATAGGCTCGATCCCAGACAAGGACAAGTGTTTCACTCCACCCCTTCTACCTAAATAAAGAAAATACCATCTTATTTTCATTGTGTGTGTCTAAAGCAAAAGGAACAAAGATAGTGGAGGACAGAGCACTGGGGAAACAATTACAACATTTGGCTTCAACATCTCAAAGTCTCAGATTTAGGAGGAAACTCGGGGACCAAATCTGTACCTGAACAGAAATCCCCTTTACAATAGACATGACTCTTAGTCATCCAGTCTTTGTCTAAAGATTTCCAATTATGGTCAAATCAGTACTTCCCAGGGTGGCCCATTCTCCTTGGGAGAGCTCTAATTGTCAGGAAGTTCTTCCTCATGTTGAGCCAAAGTCTACCTCTCTGTTTAAGCAGTCTGATCAAGAACCTGCTTCAGTCAAAAGATCCAACAATACCCAGCACCAATGTGCCTGTCATATTTCCTTTGTACAATTTGCATTTTGTCTATTCTTTTAAATAACATGCTAATGATTTGTTTTGACATCTTTCTCAAGCTCTCCTAATGTCTCCAGTCAGCAAAATGTTACTCAAAAGGAGGCAAGAAAAGGATGGACAGATGATCCCCATTCCACCCTCTGATGACCTGACATGACCAAAAATGCAAACTTGGGTCTCTTGTTACAACCTCTTGGGCTCCACTGGCAATCTACATAGCTGCTGATGGAAATTCACACTGTTTGGCTTCAACATGCCAACTTGGAGGGAGATGCCACTTCTTAGAAGGAAGCTGGTTCTGTGACAAAAAGTATGGTCCCGAGAGAAGTCAATTCACACCCCAGACTACACAGAGAAATCATCTGGTCCTTGCAGAGTAGCCTGAGAAAGAAGCCTCCAGATAGAAGTGGATTTAACATCTGTAGGAAGTGACCTCAGTCCATCTCCCTCCCCTTCCCCAAAAGGAGTTTTAACACATTATTCCCACTGAAATGCTGAGGATTTGGTGACTCACTAGGCTCACACATGGTTCCAATGAGCCCTTGACCATTACATGGTGGGAAGCAGGAAAAACAAATGAAAGAAGTTGTAATTCGGCAGCAAGAACTCAGACCTGCCAGACAAAGGAGTTCCAATGCGTCTTCCCAAATTTAGTCAGGCACCTGACATGCGAAAGCTATTTTTAATCGCTGGATTTATTTCTTTCCTATTCCCTCCTCCTCCACCTCAGCAAACTTTACTGAGTCAGGGCAAAACCCAAATCAGTTCCAGGTGTTTAGGGAAACCCAGAAGAGGCTCTTCCGTTTCATGATCCATGCCAGAAAGAAGAACCTTCCCCTGGACCCCAGAGCCAAGTTTTCTTGTTTCTCCATCGAGCAGGTTAAATCTCCCATTTCCTTTGGGCAAATGGCCTCACAGGGGAAACAGCCAACTGAATGTCTGTGCCCATCTGGAATGGCTTCTGGATACTGGGCTTTCTCAAGCAGCAAAAACAAGTCTTTGATCCACATAACATGGATAACAGGTATCCATGAATGAGTATGCATACAAGCCTATACTAAGTACTACAGACTCCCTCAAAAGCATGCTGTCCCTGTTCACAAGAAACTTTAGTTCTGGTGCTATTTGTAGATAACCATTGATGGGCTCACCATTCCCCAAAGACGAAGCAGTAAGATGGAGATACTGTCTTACACTCAGGTTGGTATGGCTGTTAGTATAGTAAAGAGATAAAGAGTCTGGGTCTTTCCCAGAAACTAAGCCAAGAGAAAAAATCAACACACAATCTCAGTCACAGGGAGAGAAGCCAAAAGAAATGACCTGACAATTTTTGTCCTATTGTGTTTAATTCTGAGCACCCCCTTTTAAGAGAGACATTAACAAGCTGGACCTACCTTGAGAAGGGAGAATATTATATAGTAAAGAGACTTTAAATTATGTCTTATGAGAATCAATGGAAGAAACTGAGGGTAAAAGAAAAAAAACTCAGGGGAGACAAAAAAAATTATGGATTTTGAGCTAGAAGAGACCTTGAAGATCATCTAATTCAACACTTCCATTAAAAAAAAACTTTTATTGATTCTTTTCCTTTTCTAAAGATCACTATTTCTTCCCAATGACTCTTCCCCACCCTCAACTCCCATCCTTAACAGAACTCTCCTTTATAACAAGTATAGTCAAGCAAAATAAATCAACACATTTAGAATACCATTAGAGTGGTTGAAGTATTTAAGAAGGCTGAATTTGGAATAAGTAAATTTAGATTCAAATTCTACCTCAAACAGTGACTAGTTCCGTGACCCATGGCAGGTCACCTAACCTCTATTTGCCTCTGTTTCCTTATCTATAAAAGTGAGGGGGTTGGACTCAAACTTTGAGATGCCTTGTGGCTCTAAATCTATGATCCTATAACATCTCTGCTGGGAAGCAGAGGCCATGCTTCACTATCCATCTTCTGAAGTCATGACTAATGACTGCATTAATCAGAATTATGAAGGGTTTCACTGTTCTTTTAGAGTACCGTAGCAATTATATAAATTGCTTTCCTGATTCTGCTTACTTCATTCTACATATGTGTGTGTGTGTGTATACATACATACATCTGAACAAATTACAAGTGAAAGTCATCAATTAAAACATAGTAGGAATAATACAGGATAATATTTAGAACAAATTACAAATGACAGTCATCATATAAGTTCTCCCAAGTTTCTCTAAATTCACAATATTCACCATTTCTTATAGTACATTTGCTACAATTTATTCAGTTATTCTTCAATTAATGGACATCCACTACCTTTTACTTATTTGCTACTACAGAAATTGAAGCAATTAATATTGGGCTTAACATAAGGAAGAACTTCCTAAACTCCATTTCTCTTTGACCTCCTTGAATTATATGCCTTACCATGGTATCACTGGGTCAAAGGATATGTAAAATTTACTGACTTTTTTAGTGTAAATCATCAAGTCATAATTTCAACAATAGCTTATTAGTGTGACTATCTTCCCATAGTTGCTTTTCATCTTTGCCCATGTGATATCAACCCTTTGCTTTTTTAGATGTGGAAACAAAGACCAAAAGATAGTTGATTAGCCCAAAGTTACGTAGGCTGTATGTAGCAAAGCCAGGAATTTGAACGCAGGTTCTCTGACTATAAATACAAGATTCTTTCCATTACATACTACATGATTACTAATTTCAAGGGCTGGTACAGTAAAAGATTAGATTTGTTCTATGTAGCCTTAAAGGGGAAAACCTGAATTATTGGATAGAAGTTACAGGGAGATAGATTTCAGAACAATATAATAAATACCCTTCTAATAATTAGAAATATTCAAAATGAATGTAGGGGGAGGTAGAAAGTGGGGAGTTCCCTGGTACTGGTGCTATGTAAGCAGAAGCTGAATGATCACTTGTCAGGGATATTAAAGAAAGGATTCATTCAGGAAAATAGACTAGCTAGATGCCTTCCCAGGTCCCTTGCAATGCCGAGATGCTCTATAGTTTCGTTTTTATAACTACAAGGCTTTTTTGATATGTCAGCAGTTCCCTCATTAAGTCACCATCACCAATTAATATAGGTCTGCCACAACTCTGCATGCTAGATCCTGAACTACACTCCCTTCCCTTCCCCTCGACCCCTCAGTTTTTTAAACTTTTAAAAATGTGACACAAAATGAAGATGTGACTTCTTGGTTCCTAAAACTATTTGCCATGGTAAGCATTTAGTGAAAATCAAACTGCACCTTTTCCTAAGCATCCATATGCCTTTAAGTTTGTAAATCTCTTATATGACATTTAAAGGAATATTTGCTCTAGGGATTAAAATTCTCACTTACTGGGGTCACTTAAATATTATAGTTCCAAGAATCATTGAAGTCTCAGTTTTTGTTTTTGCTTTTAAGAGAAAGCTCTGTACTGGGGGAATAGTATAATATCTTTCAAATGAGCTTTACATGTGTTAGAGTGACTTTGTATACAGTATCTCATTCACTTCTTACAAATACCCTTATTCTGGAGGGGTCCCAAATTTTATAGTACAGCTATTCTTCCTCCTTATTAAGTGCACAAGAATAAGGGTTACTCTACCTGGGTAGAACACACAAATGCAACCCTTCCAATTCTAAGGGCCTTAAGGGTGTAATATCCAAATAGCTCTTCCCATCATTCAAGCTTCTGAGTCAGATTCATCTTCTGCCCCTGACTTCATCTAAAGTGACATAATGCTCTTAGAACCAGTAATATCACAAAATAATTCCATTCAAGAAAGGATTTCTTAAAAAATCTTCTGTCCTGCTGCCATCCCTTGAGCCTCTTTTGGAGGGATTATGAGACTAATGCCATCACTAGGTTACCTCTTCCCCCTAAATTGCTCATTAATTTGGGCAGATACATTTTTAAAGAAATCTCTGTCTCTCTTTGGCTCTCTGTGTGTATCTGTGTCTCTGTCTGTCTTGGTCTGTCTGTCTCTATCTCTTTCTCTTTCTTTCTGTCCCTCTCTGTTTCTCTCTCTGTCTCTTTGTCTCTGTCTCTGTCTCTCTCTCTCTCCCTCCCTCCCTCCTTCCCTCCCTCCTCTTCCCCCATCTTCTCTCTATAAATTGTGAAGGCCAGAAAGATAAATGGATGGAAAACATAAATACATTTCTCCTCACTTTTGCCATTTATTTTTTAGGGGAAAAAAGTTTTATTTGGAGAAAGGGATGGTTTTTAATCCCCAGCACATTTCACAGGGACAGCTGCTACAGCCCAGAGACTTGAAACACTCAAAGGCTGCTCCCTTTCCTCCCCTGAATCAGCCTCTCTGACCAGGAACATTTGCTGGTCTTGTGCTAAGGCTGGGCTGCAGGCCCACTTGGCATTCTGTTTAAAAGACAAGGTGGGGAGTAGGAGGGGTTTTGAAAATCAAAAGCCAGTTCAGTTGGACAAGGTGGGCAATGAAGAGGCTATCACTGGGCAAAGCAGACAATGTGGGCAACACAAATGGAGTAGAGACCATTTATTTAGGCTGGACCTGTTGAAGTTTTTCTGCACTTTTGAACTGTTTTCCTAAGGCCTGCCTCTCCCTCCTACGCAGGAAGCAAACATAGAGACATGCATCTTGCAGCTAGAGCTCCTGTCTTCCAGACCTAGCCCCTGGGAAAAAGCAGGAGGAGGTGGGATTTGGAAATGAGGAGAGAACAAGGAAGAAGAGAAAAAAACAAAGATCTGGAGTCAGGAAACAAGAACAGGAAGTAGGAGAAGGTAGGAGAAGAGAGGGGGAGAAAGAGAGACATAACTGAAAAATACCAGAGGAAAGAAAGGAGGGTAATGGAAGGTTCCAAAGAAAGGGAGTGAAGAAAGACACAGAGGAAGAGAGAAAGGTAGATGGATAAAAGAACCAAGAGAGGCAAAGGTATCACAGAGTCTTCGGTATTAGAAGGACCTAGATCATCTAGTCACAGAATCTTAAGAGCTGAAAGGAAACTCAGGGACCATATGGTCCAATCCATACCTGGAGAGGAGATGCCTGAGGAATATCCCCAACAAATGGCCACCTTGTATCTATTTGAAGACCTCTACTGAGAGAGACCCTACTAGCACAGCTTCTGGGGGCAAGTGATTTCCACTTTGGAGTAACTCGAATTGTTCAGAAATTTGTGTCAGCACCTCCACCCTCTCCTTACTCCACAAATCTAAATTTGCCTTTCTGCAACTCCCACCAGTTACACCTAGGTCTAGTCTCTGGAATGAAAAAATCCTTCTTTCATATAATACCTCTTCAAATAATCAAAAATAGTTATCATGTCTTTTACCAAACCTTTTCTTCTTCAGACTATCCCAAGTGCTTTCAACTTATCCTCCAATGGGATAGTTATCATACTGGTCTCCCTCCTCAGGACCAACCCCCTCATTTTCTAGATAAAGAAACTGAAGCCTATAGAGGTAATGGAAGCAGGATCAGGTCACCAATTATTTGCGGAACTAGGACTAGGTCTCAGGTCTCCTAGTTACCAGACCAGTGCTTGCTTCCACTATACTATGCTCCCTTAGCTAGCATGTAATTATAGATTAACCTACTATGGGGTAAATGTGACAAGAGAGCAAGAGCCCAGGGTGGGGTGGGGGGAGATTTGGAAATTGAAACACAGAGAATGATGTCCTGGAGAAAGAAGGGAAATTGTACAGAATCTTGGTGTAGCAGAGTCAGACTATGAATTTAAAGAACTTATCCTCTCAGCCTAGCTTAGGACTCCCAAGTAATAAGGCCACATTCCTAACCCCAAAGGGCTCATTCCTGGAATGGAACATTTCCAAAGATAGCCCCCTCTAGATTTTCTTGCCAATGGCCTCATTCTGGAATGAGAAGAGCCTCAAGGAATTCCAAGAACAGTCTATTCACCCAAAGATATCCACAATGGATCAACTAAAGTGAGGGCATGCCCTGTCAATTCAGCAAATCTCTCTTTCTGCATAATTCCCACATGTTCTAAATGTTTCAAGTGATCAATAAGGATTTATTAAGCACCAATATGTGCCAGGCATTCTTCTAGATGCTAGGGATTCAAGTACAAAGAATGAGCCAATCCCTACTTGAAGGAGTTTTCAAGAAAGAGTCCTAGTTGTAATTAATGATATTTAAAAATGGACATTGGTCCATAATTTTTCAAAAGCATTTATTTACCTCATTTATTTATAAATATATATTTATTTATTCATTTAATTATAAATATATATTTTTTAAACTAGAAAAGGTCCCTTTTTCCAATGGAAAATCAAAAGCCCCATTAGAAATGGAAGTTGGTCTTCCACCCCTTATAGAGGACACTGAAATCCCACATCTTGATGCTACAGAAAGAAAAAGAAAATGGATGTTCTTCTTACATTCTGAAGCTTTTTCATGCAGATGTGCTTTCCTTTTAATAAATCAGAAGAAGAGAAAAGCAGATACAAATCCAACCTTACATAGTAGAACTATCTGTTCTTGACCCATGGAAAATCACTTGGAAAATTCAGAACATTTCAACCCCATTTCCCTCACACTAGTTCTGGGAAAAGCCAAGGAAAAAGAGGGAAGGGGATAGCTGACTGCCAATGTGCCAACCATTTGGGATGAAACAGTGCCCTATAAAGACTGCCACAGCCCCCAAACTAGAGGTAAATATTTGCCATCAAGAGTAGCACCTACCTCACAGGATTGTTTTGAGGATCAAATCAGATCACTCTGAAAATTTAAAATGATGAGATATTAGCTATCATCACCATAATTTTATTAATATCATCATTATTATTATTACATATTCAAAGTTGGATGCATCACCCTGTATACACTGAACAATATTTGCCAACTTCATGAAAAGCAATTATTAAAAGTATCTTTAAGTTTAGACAGTTAGAGCTAAATAGATCACTAGACTTGGAGTCAGGAAGAACTGAGACCAAATCTGATCTCAGACACTTAACTAGCTGTGTGACCCTGGGCAAGTCAATTAACCACTGTCTGCCTCAGTTTCCTCATCTGTAAAATAAGAATAATAATTGCACCTACCTCCCAGGGTTGTTGTGAGGACCAAATGAGATAACATTTATAAAATGCCTAGCCCAGTTCCTGGCACATAGCACATAGCACTTTATAAATGCTAGCTAATATTATTCTATCATTGGATCCTAGAACTTGGGAAAAAAATAAAGGTCCTCTAGTCCAACCTTCCACCCAGAGCAGCAATCTTTTCTACAACAACCCCAATGAAGGGACATTCAACTGCTGCTTGAACATTTCTGGTAATGGGGAACTCATTACTTTTTGAGGCACCCCAATTCCATTTAAGGACAGGTCAAACTATTAGAAAGTTCTTTCTTATTATGAGCCAAAATCTGCTTCCTTATAACTTGCACCTATATAAAGGCAGGTTTTGGATTAAGACATAGAAGATATGGATTCTAGTGCTGGCCTTGCCTATGCACGAACCAGGTGACCTTGGCAGAGTTCCTTAACTGAACTCCATCTGTTAAAAAGGGGGGAGGCTTTCACACAATTGTTTTGATAATAGATATGAAATAAGGTAATAGATATGAAAGCACTTTGTACTCAAAAAGTGCTATATAAATGGTATTAATTATATCATGTTGTCTTTTTATTGGTGCTAGTTCTTTCCTCTGCACTACAGAGAATAAACCTAATCCTTCTTTCCTGTGGCACCTTTCCAATGTCTAAAGGCAGAAATTATGTCATTCCTAAATATTGTTTTCTCCAGACTAAATATCCCCAGTTGCTTCTACTATTTTGCAAAAAAGGAGATTCAGATCTTTCACCATCCTGGTCATCCTGCCTTGCACGTACTCGAGGTTGTCCTGGTCCTTCCTAAAATAGAACAGGATGAACAGGACTTAATATCCCAAAGTACCTAACCCACAGGGTAGTTGTGAGACTCGAATGAGATAATGTTCATAGAATGTCAGTTATGCTCGCAAGTGCCTGAATTATAATGACTGAAGTGAGGATGAAAATGAAAGAAGAGATTCATGAGATATTACGGAGAAAGAACTAGCAGGAAGGTGAGTGCACTAGGGGTGTGGAACAATGCCAGTGCTGTCAGGTTCAATTGATGTGTTGGTTAGTTTTGCTGAACGCTATCTTTTTTAAAATTTTATTTTGTTACAGGAGATAGCTCACTGGTAGGGGGGTTGGGATGATATTTTCAGAAATGAAATTGATGTAAAAACAAAAGATATTAATATTTTTAATTATAAAAGAACTGAGGATCTGACAAATGGTGGAAATAGGAAGCAGGGGTTGTGGGAAGAAGAAGAAGAAGAGAAGAAGAAGAAGAAGAAGAAGAAGAAGAAGAAGAAGAAGAAGAAG
>NW_020954591.1:30959550-30966732 GCF_900497805.2 Vombatus ursinus | reverse complement strand
AGAAGAAGAAGAAGAAGAAGAAGAAGAAGAAGAAGAAGAAGAAGAAGAAGAAGAAGAAGAAGTAACATTTATGTAGTGCTATTAGGTTTGCAATATTATCTCCTAAATTTTCAGACTGGGAGACCGGAAGGATAATGATGTCATCAATAGAAACTGAGAAGTTAAGAGGAAGAGCAGATGTGGGGATGAAGGTGAAAAGTTCAGCTTTAAACATGTTGAACTTGAGGTGACAGCAGTCCATCCAAGTGGACATATCAACAACTAGAAATATAGACTGGAACTTTGGAAAGAAATTTGAGGTACATATATCCTGGAAGTCATCTGCATAAAGGTGATAATCAAGCAGTTGACAATAAATACTATCATTGTGGAAAGAAGGCCAAGGTCAGAATCTGGAAGGATACTCATGTCCAAGAGGTAGGAGGAGAATAAGAAGCCTAGGACTGTATTAGTCTTCTTAGAAGTAACATTGTGCTTGGGTTAATATTGAGCTCACAGTCCAGTAGGTCCTTGGCAACATTTTCACTTGAACTGCTGTCAAATCATGTGATCCCCATCTTATATTTCATTTTCTTTAACTTAAACATAAGGTTTTACATTTGTCCCAATTAGATTTCACCTTGTTGGTTTCAGCTCATTTTTCTAGCCCATAGAAGTCTTTTTGCACACTAATTCTATCTTCCAACATGTTAGCTATCCTTGTTTGTTTCATATCATTCCCAATTTGATAAGCATGGCTTCTACATCATTATAAAAGTACTTGATTTTAAAAGTTTTGAACAGGCCAAAAGTGACTTCCTTCTAGGTTTATATTCATCTATAAATAAACACTTTCTGTGTTCAACTCATCCCAAGTCCATTCAAAGGTGTTATCATCCAGCCTGCTTTCTCCACTTTGGGCTATGAAATATACTGGGAATCTTGCTGTTCCATTAAGTTGATCCCTTATTAAGAGCCAGAATTATAGAATTAGAAAGGTTCTTCAGAGGCAAAGGTATCTAATCAGCCACAGTCGCACACACTGTATGTAACTTGACTCTAGCATAGTGATGTCATTTTGGCCCTCTTTGAGAACAAAAGACGACAATCAATGCTGGAGCCAAATAGTACCAGCTCTCCAGAACCAAACGTTAAATGTTTGGTATGAACATTTACACCTTAGAAATCCATAAATGCCACAAATCAGGGCTTGATTTAGTGTTTTATTGACTATCTAGATTTAAGAAAGTGAGAAAATCTTAATAATGAAGATTCAATATGAAAGCCAATACTTAAACACTTACTACCAGCACACCATTACTTAAAGGTCTAGATCAACCCCTCCTTTGTACAGATGAAAGACTTAATCAAGGTTACTCATCTAGTAAGTGACATAGCTGTGACTTAAACCCAAGTCTTCTGACTCCCAAATCCAGCCCTTTCCTCTGGTAAGAAAACTTCTAGCTTCTCTTCCAATTCCTAGGATTCTTTTCACTGGAAGGACAGAGTGCCAGATTCAGGAGTAAGAGGTCCTTGAATTGCATTCTTTCTATGACTCAGTGTGTGACCATGGGCAAGTCACTTCACCTTTTGGAGATTCGCTTTCTTCATCTGTAAAATGGGGATGATGATGTCTGGAGCATCTACTTTATTGTGAGGATCAAATTAAATCATGATTATAAAGTGATCTGCAAACCTTATAATGAAATATGTCAGGTATACATTGTTAAATGTTGTTATTTTTATTAAATTAAATTCAATGTTGTTAAATTCAATGTTCTTATTACACCAACATCCACAAGAATCTTGTGAATGATTGCCAAGTGCTGTGCTGAAATCAAGACACACTATGTTTATGTCATCCCCCTGCCTCACCTACTGACTTCTCCAGGACCCTAGCACGTCATTCTTCCCACACACCTCTTGCCAAGCCTTGGCAAGCTGAGGGATGTAAGACATACACACAACCAATACAGAAAGAAGAATAACTGGAATTCAGAAAGCTGCACAATAAGGGAGCAGTGGTAATTACAAAAAAGCTTTGAGGAACAATGGGTAGTTATAGAACAATAGATGCAGACAAAGTCTTAATCTATTTATATCTGCCACAGTCAGTCTCAGCCAGACAGGAGGAACTGGACGTCTGCCCTTTATGCACGTCTCCAACTGGATCTGAGTTAGGAGGAGGTCACTGAGGAAAAACAAAAAACCTATCACTGGAGGGGTGGAATAGGGAGTAAAAAGTCATTTTTACTTATGTAGGTCCTGTGTTCATTTAGAATGAATCTCTTTAGACCAGGGGTTGTTAACTTGTTTTGTGTCATGGAACCATTCGGTATTTTGGTGAAACCTTCTCAGAATAATATTTTATTTTGTTTTGAATTCATAATAGAAGGAAATGCTAAATTTCAGAGGTGAGGAAAAATAACTATTTTTTTTCCCATCCAAGTTCACAGGTCCCCTGAAATCTATACACAGACCCTTTGGGAGTCCATGGAACCCAGATTAAGAATCCCAGCTTTAGATAACTCTAGGATGGCCAGTCACCTTTTGCTGAAATGCAGCCTTGCTCAGAAGCAGTAGATGAGGAATTCAGCACCACACGGTACAATGAAGGCAGGAAGAAGGCAGGACCACTGGACTCACACTGCATATACTACAGTGGAGTCCAGATGACCAGCCATGTTCAGAAATGTCATAGTACGAATTCTTGCTCAGGTTGGACTCTGATGGGCTCTGAGATCCCTTTCAACTTTCTGTTTAGAAAAGTGAAAAGGCAACGAGTAAAATGATTCAACATTCCAAAATTAGCTTCTTCAGGTACAGGAAAAAAATATCTAATGATTTTGACTAAACCCCAAGTGACAAGAGGCAGCGAAAATTAACTAAGTAAGAAGCACGGTGGATAGAACACTGGACCTGAAGGTTAAAGACTAGAGATGAAATTTCGGTTCTAACACTAGTCCTGTAACTATGGGCAAGGTTCTGTTAACCTCTAGGACTCAGTTTCTTTCTAGGTAAAACAGAGATAATAATACTTCCATTACCTATCTCATAGGATTATCATAAGGAAAATACTTTGCAAACCCCATAGTGATAGAAAAATGCACATTACTGTTATAATTCCTATTTTGGAATCAGTAGAAAGGGGCCTATAAGATGGATTTCCAAAACCCTTCTTGGCATTTCTTTAGTTCGTCTTTTTCAGACAGTTTCTCCTGATCTTTGGAAAGTTAAACTCTGACTTTAACAACTTTGGGAGTGATAATCAGCTCTAATCCTTTCTATATACCTCACTAATATTCCTAATCCCCTTTAGGATTGCCCAAAGGCCAGCAACAGTCAGATAAAACTGAAATAGATACCAAATACTGAATGAAAGGAGTCTGGGTATGGTAAAAAGCAAAGGCAAGTCTGGCTTGATGCATTATAAGACAGTTATGACCTCAACAGTGATCTGCCATTAACAGCCCTTCAGAAAAGACTATCCTATTTGATAAAAATGATAGGTAACATTTATTTTAATACTTTAGTACTTTAAGATTTACAAAGAACTTTATAAATATTATCTAATTTCATTCTCATAACAATTGGGGGGGAGTACAATTATTATCCCCATTTTATAGAGGAGAAAACTGAGGCAGACAAGAGGGCTATATAACTTGCCCTGGGTCACACAGCTAGTAAAGTGCTGAGGATATATTGAACTCAAATCCTCCTGATTCCAGGTCCAATAGTCAATCAATTGCACCACCTCTCTGTGGTGCAATAAGTAACCTGTGTCTTGTTCTCTTAAGGTTTAATGAAAGGTTCTGCTGTTGATGTCTGAGAATCCCAATCCCAATAACAAAGTTTATATCTCCAAGTTTCCAAATGTTCTGAATATAACATGGAGGTGTATTGAGTTATAGAATTCCTACTTAAATCTGGAGCAAGAATTACGCAACAGGAACAGTTTCCTCACAATTCAAACTTCCACACTACTCCTGAGTCAGGTCAACTGGGTCACTAACTCCTGAGTCAAAAATTATCTCATCTCCCTATTTACCTCTAGCATCTAGTTTCTCAGTCAATCTCACCACATCTCCTGAGGGATTATCAGATAAGTGTTACTTTTCCAATTTTATAGATTAAGAAACTGAGCCACAAAGCTGGTGAGTTGTCAACAACGACAAGAAGCAGTTAGGGGTTAGATCCTAGGACCCTTGTTCCCAGCCCATTCCATTGGCCCAGGCATCATATGAACCAATATTCTGGGAATGAGGACAATCTATGTCAATATGGAAACTAAAAGGGACCAAGGCAACTGAGATAGAGCTAAGGGAGTAATATATAAACACTGAAGGAACATATCTGGATTAGAGAATCTGGTGAAAACAAGATACTTAATGAATGGTTTGATCCACAAAAATGCAGTGGTAATATAGGCCTCCAGCACAATAATAATAATAATAATCTAACTATTCTAATATCTTTGACAAGTATTGCTTCCTCCCTTCCTAGAGATATTCCATTCTCCTATTCTTTTCATATGCTCCCAACCAAGTTGCCTTCTCTGACTCTCCTGGTACCTTCCTGGTACTTTGCTATCACCCTTGCTGGTGGAATTATCCCCTTATAATTTAAGAAATCTACAGAAAACTACGCCTTGAGAGATAGACAGGCCATACTTATGGCCAGTGTGAGTTGACATCAGAAGAGATGTTGGGTGGGAACTTGAGGCAGTCCTTTCTCTGAATCCTAGGCCCAGCAGCTTCTAGGTCATCTATTCTAAATTTAGCTATGGTTAATAAGCCAACCCTGAACCTCAAGGCTTACTGAAGAGGAGAGTGATGGTTACTTTGGAGTATGCATGCACACCAAACATTCTGCTCTTTATAAACTTATAGGATAGACTATCCAAAAACGCATATTTGGCTCTGCAGAACAGTTGGAAATCCTACTATAACCTGGCTGGATTTAGGCAATGAATGACTCAAGATTTCCAGTAAGAGTCACTCCCATGAATTATCAAAGAGGTATTTAGGATACACAGAGCTATGCTTCAAATAGATCATTGAGAACTCCCCAGATCTGGTTAATTGATTGGTTGTTTGACTGACTATAGTTGAGGCTACTCCCAAATTCACCTGGATAACCTGCTTAGATCCGGAATCAGGAATATTTGAGTTCAAATCCAGCCTCAGACCCTGGGCAAGTCACTTAACTCCTCATCTGTAAAATGGGGATAATAATAGCACCTACCTCCCAGGGTTGTTGTGAAGATCAAATGAGACCATCTTTGTAAAGTTCTTTGCAAACCTTAAAACCCTATAAAAATGCTAGTTATTATTATTACCTAACCTTTTAGTGTTTGCATTTGCTTACTACCTTGGACTACTATCATGTGCACCCCACCTGATACTTTTTCTTGTTGCTATCCCTCCATCCTGCCTACATAAAGCACAAAATCCTACTCCAGGCCAAATAGCAGAGCAAAGGAATTTACAGAATTTGCTGTAAATTTTTAACAGTGCTTCTCCTGGATGAATCTATTCTTCCTTGGCAATTCAACGTAACTGGAGTGAACAAGGAACAGGCAAATGGTGAAGAAAGGAGAGCAAAGATTTAACAATGAGCAGGAGTTGTAGACCTTTTTTTTCTTCAAAATCACAAAATTGGAAAGGACTTGTGGCCCAACCCCTATGTTTCCCCTCAGATCTCATGCTATGTTAACACTACCCCTAAAATAACTAAGCAACTGAGAATGGGCTACTCCTCCTCATAAAGGAAAAACTACATAGAAACTAGACAGAGAATCTGCCTTCTGACATACAGGTAATGAATATAAGGTATAGAAAGAGGCGCACATTTCTGGACATGACCACTATGTGAATTCATTTTGCTTGACTGTGCTTGTTTGTATGATATTTTTCTTTCTTAATTTGGTGGCAAAGGGTTATTAATAATATTACCAAAGGAAAAGAGTTGTTGAAACTTTTTTTTCAAATGTGCAAAAATTTTTTTTAAAAAAAGAGAATTCAGAAGAAAACATAAGTAGGGAAGTTTTGAAAGTAATAGGTGGAATTTATTTCACCTTTTTTTTAAGGAAGTAGTAAGAAATGGAGATTTGCAATTTCATATAGAATCCTCTTTTGTGTTTTAGAACACAAAAATGGAAATGCCTTTTTCTTATTTAAATTCAGAATTATTTTTAATTTTAAAAAGGACAAGAAGATAGTGCTTCCTTCACAAAACCAAACCCAGTCAACATTCAAATTCTCCTATGATTTGGGAAAACCATTTTCCTTGGGTTTTAGTTGTGACATATTTACCAAATTGAACTAGATTCTTAAGACTAAGTTACTGAGACAGTCCATTCAGAAGGCATACTGACCAAATTTGGGATTCTACATAGCAACAATATTCCCTTCTTGTAACTCAAGTTATGAGTTTGCATTCAAAGTTGTGAGATGTGAAGATGGATGACTCCATTCTTGGAGAGATTCAAACAGTGCACTAGAGATTAAAAGGCAATCACAGAATCATGAAGCTAGAAGGGACCTTAGAGATAAACTAGTCCAATGCCCTTGTTTTCCTGATGATTAAATTGAAGGCCAGAAAAGGCAGGTATCCTTCTCAAGATCTCAGTTATTGGCACTACTAGAGATTATGACCCAGGGCTCCTGACTCAGCCACTGCTTTCCATTTTATCATGCTATCACCTAACAGCTGCCTCTTTAAGACATCTGTCATGGGCCTCCTAATTTTTACCACACTCAGTTCACTCTGACTACTCTTGACAATCTAGCCAAAATGAAAAAATTCTACCTTTAAACCTAGTAATGGGGACTATTCATGTTAACACTTCTCTAAATGAAAACAAAAGGAGAAGAGAGAGAATTCTTGCTTTTTGAATGTCTAGCACCTAACAAAGTAATTCTAAGGTGCTGGACACTTAACATTTCAGCACTTTCAGTTGTTTTCAGATGAAGAAAATGAGTCATGGAAAAATGAGAGGGGAGAAGAAGTAGGAGGAGGAGGAAGAGGAGGAAAAGGAGAAAAAGGAGAAGGAGGAGGAGGAGGAGGAAGAGGAAAAAGAGGAGGAGGAAGAGGAGGAAAAGAGAGGAAAGACACAAAGGGAGAGGGGAGACAGAGAGAGGGAGACAGAAGAGAGAAGAAAGATAGGAGAGAGAGAGAGAGAGAGAGAGAGAGAGAGAGAGA
>NW_020954591.1:30952075-30959450 GCF_900497805.2 Vombatus ursinus | reverse complement strand
GCAGGAGAGAGAGAGAGAGAGAGAGAGAGAGAGAGAGAGAGAGAGAGAGAACAGGGAAAGGGACTTTCCCAGGGAAGAGAGACAGGAATTTAGCAACAGAGCTAGGATATAAGTTTAAAGAACCTGTTAGAGGAATGTTGGATCTCAGTGGATCAATTCACTCTGGCTACTCCTGACAACAGTCAAGCTATTTCCAGTTATGGATAAAGCCACATTCCTAACCCAAAAGAGCTCAGCCCTAAAACAGAGAAGTTCCAAAGACAGTCCTATCTAATTTTTCTTGCTAATGGCCTTATACGGGAATGAAAATGGTCATGAGGAACTACAAGGATAGTGTATTTACCTAAGGATACACCTAACAGCTGAGCTGCAGTAAGGGAATAACCTGCCTCAACAAATCTCATTCACTGTATAGATCCTGTAAGTTTTTCTTCCTCATTCTTGATAATGGTTTTTGATCCCATCAGACTTCAGCGAAGACAAGTAAATGGTGTCAGGTACTCCACTGATCCCACAGCTGCCCCTGAGTCTCGCCTAAGCCAGCCTTGAAGCAGACAGTACCGGATACCTTTTTCAGCAGCAAACCCAAGAGGATGGTAAGTCGCCACGCAGCCCCAATCTCCAGATCGATGTGCTTGATAGGTTTAGACATAAGAGGAAGATGATCAATGATCTTGGGGGAAGGGACCACAACTACTCCCCTTATGCCTGGGTCAGGTGGGAAAGGAAGAGAGACTGTGGGATAAAGAGCTCTGATCCCTGGCTAACAAATGACTGCATATCATCCGGAAGCTATTAGGAAACTGTAGCCACCACAGCCTCAAGCTTTCCCCTGACTGAAGTGCCTTTGAACAGCCAGTGAAAGAACTCATTATCTCTGTAAAGACTTGGAGTCCTGACCAAGGACCATTAGAATAAAGACTGAGTTTAGAAAGAGAAGAGGAGAAAGTGAACTCTTACCTAAGAGCATAAAGTATCAAGCTGGAAAGATGCAAGGGCCACCCACAGAAGTACCCTGAGGACCAGGAGGAAGCAGGCAGAACAACACAGAGGACAGGTAGATGCCTTAGTTCAGATGTCAGTTCCCTTCATTTCAGTTCTACAAACATTTATTATTAGTTGCCCTCCTCACTTCACCTGCTGACCAATCAATATACAGTCAAATTGTTTAATTTCTTCACACCCCACCTTCTAAATCAATTCAGCTAGACAAGCATTTATTAAGTGCCTATGAGGTACAGGACACTGAGCTAGGTGCTAAAGATAAGAAGGCAGAAATGAAAAACAGTCTCTGCCCTTAAGAATCTCATATTCTACTGTTCTACTGATATCCAACATCCCTACTATTAGAGAAATGATACTGGTATCCTGTGAAAATAAATAGGGCAGTGACGAAGTTGGACAAAATTGCCTGAACAAGAAGATATGATAGACTAACTGAGTAGGGTCACTGTGAAGTGAGGTAGCTGTTAGTGTCACAGACACCATAAATTGAAATAATACCCATCTCAAAAACTCCCCTAATCCCAAGTCCCACAGGAAAAAATAGCTGCTGCAACTTCTATTTAAAAAAAAAAAACTGCATAATGCTCATTTTATGAGGTTTTTAAAGGAATGAAGATGGAAAGTCACCATCTGCCTCTGACAAGTGTCACCCCTCGAACCCGAAGGATGTATAAAAGGAGAGAGATAACAGGAAAGTAGAAACAAGCTGAAGTTTGCACAGCAAATACAATGGCCTAGGTATTCTGGAACTCAGTGGAAATGCTGCTGTGAGGAAGGCACAGTCGCTGAGTTGTTTGTAACCAAAAAGGGATCTTTTTGGAAAATTCTTTTCCAAGACAGATCATGAGTTTTGTCTCTTGGAATGTACCGCAGCAGCTCTGATAGGTCCCTTAGCCCTGACTCAAAAGTCAGCATTCTCCACCCTCAGATGAGTAAATAAATGGACATAGGGAATGAAGTGAGGGGGAAGGGGGGAAGGAGCAAGAGGAGGAGAAAAGAGAGTCTAGGAAAAGCAATAGCCAGAAGTGCCTTGGATGAGGTGAAAAGGGGCAAAAAGGGGAGTCCTGTTTTCACTTCCTCAGATATGGAAGATGAAAGAGAATGCATTTCAGAGACAGGCGGTACTGTAGAACTCAAAGAAATAACTCTGAGTCTAACACACACACTCCAATTGGGAGAGGGCCCTGGCTTGGCAGAGGGATCATTGCAGCTTTATAATACACTGAATTAGTCACTGGATTAGCAAGCTCATTTACACACACTGGTGCACAGCTGTTTAAAGACACAGGATCCCCTTTTCTGGAGGCCAAATCCTGGCTTTAAATCAACAATTGCAATTGGCAGCTGGCAAAAGCGAGAGGTACATGCTTCTCAGAGCTACAAGAAGGCTTCTATCACACAGAAGCCTCAGAGAAAGTCTCCAGAAATCAAGAGTGGTCCCCCTGGCATTCACTGTGAGAGGAAAAGAAGGTGGATGTGGGGAGGGGGTCAAGGAGATGTCCAAACAATCCCAGAAATGGGTGTATGCCACCAGTACATCAGCATTTGGAAGACAGCCTGAATCAGGAAGCCACAAAACATTACACATGAGGATTCGAGTTTTGATCTTGGCCGTGCTTATGATTCGCTGTGTGTTGCCAGGCAAATTGCTTTCCCTCTCTTGACCAATGGGAAAGTAGTTATTCCAAAGTAACCAGGAAAATGCTTCTAGAAATATTCTAAATCCTAAGAGTGAATATTGAGGCTTGAACAACACTATAGGAGTCAATTACTGAGAATAATGAACTGGAAACTTTCCCCCAACCAAAGTTCAAGTTCAGCATGAATGCGTGTGAAAAAAAAGAATATGTGACAAGGCCACAGAGAGTACTCTGGCCCAATTGGTTAAGAGGGTGTCTGCAGTGGAAACTTTCTGTTACCATGTAGACATCAACCACAGAATGTATGTTGTTACAAGTAACTATTGTACTAATGATAATGACCCACAAAAATGAGGGCTTAGGCAGAATGTGAGGTTCTGTATGATACTGATGAAGACTATTCTTATCCCTAACAATGGATGGAAATTTTTTTTGAGGGGAAGGGGGTACCATGGTTTAGAGACATTGGGGGATAGGGAGGTCTTAGTGTGGCTCAACTAGAAGGAGCAGCTTCCTTCTCTGTGCTCCAGGGTTTCGATCTCATAAAGGTGATCCACACAGAGCTTCCTTGCCACATAAGGATTCCAGTGGAAGTGATATTAAACCCTTTTGTTAACTTTTTTTTTTTGGTAGGCAATGGGGTTAAGTGACTTGCCCAAGATCACACAGCTAGTAAGTGTGACGTGTCTGAGGCTGGATTTGAACTCAGGTCCTCCTGACTCCAGGATCAGTGCTCTATCCACTGTGCCACCTAGCTGCCCCTATTAACTTTTTTAAAGTTGTAATTTGCCAACCATGAGGTAGCATGGAGTAGTAGATAGAAAGCTGTCCTTGAACCCAGGAACTGCAGAGAAAAGGCTGAGCTAAATTGGTAGAGGGCGTTTCCTCACTGGGTAGTTTGCGCTATAGATAAAATCACCCCTATCGAGTCCCTAGCCCTAATTTACCACACAAAGCAAGGTGCTTTCTTTTCTTTCTTTCTTTTTTTTTTTTTGGTGAGGCAATGGGGTTAAGTGACTTGCCCAAGGTCACACAGCTTGTACGTGTCAAGTGTTTGGTCTGAGGCCGAATTTGAACTCAGATCCTCCTGACTTCAGGGCCAGTGCTCTATCTACTGCACCACCTACCTGCCCCGCAAGGTGCTTTCTGATTGAAGAATCTAAACTCCTTGAGCATTAGGGCTGTTTCTTTGTTTTTGTGTCCCTAGAATTTAGCATAATGCCATGCACATAGTAGGAGCTTAATGATTAGCAAGTAGGAGCTTGTTGATTGCTTTCCTTCTTTCAAAGCCCTAGCTTAGGGGCCACATTCTTCATATGAGGTCAACTCTGATTTCCTCAGATGAACATGATCTCTCCTTCCTCAAATTATCATAAAGCATTGTGGATTTCAACTTTTGCCCTCATCATATTCTATCTGGTATATACTTCTTAATGTATATGTCATATGCCCTTTATTAAATTTTAAGGTCCATGACGGTATTAAAGAATTCATCCACTACAACTACTTAAATGAATTCTTTAACAAAGGTAAGGACTGGTTCATTTTTTGTCTGTGTATCCCCAGTGACTGACACACAGTCAGTGCTTAATAAATGTGTCTTGATAACTAGAGCAGGAGCTGTATGAGAATTTTCACATGGATTTTTTTTTTTGGACTCTTCACCTTGGAGCAGCCTGGTGTGTTTATGGCATCAGCTTTCAGAAACACAAAAGGCATTCCTTGGATAAGACTGTTTGTGGAAAAGTTGAAAAATTGTCGTTTATTATGAAGAGAAGTTATGGGCAATTGGAGTTTTGACTCATTTCTGTTCATCATTCACTCTCTACACCAAGCCATCAAGCCACACAGCTGATAGAAACCATGTGTCTTTGGTTCAGGAGTCTAATTATATGATTTTGTTTTTTTCAAAGTAGATATTCCATTCATTGACCATTGCCTGAGGCCTCTTAAAAATGTGTAACTGGCTCAAAATTTCAGTGATTCCACCTAATCCTTGCAGAAGAGCACAGAGGGAAGGGAAGGACAGGGTGATACATTCATGCCCCCAAGGGGAGCTTCTGAGAATCCAAAAATAGATGAATTTTTTTTAATCTCCAATTAAATTGGAGGTTAACTCTGGGTCCATCAAGCAGATGCTGATTCATTCTGTGTGTTATGTTTATATATTTTTTCAAACATTCCTCTTGTATCAAGAGTCCTTGTTTGTACACTCCCTTCTCTTGGAGGAATATTAGGCAAAGACTGAATTCCTAACTACTTTCTTCAGCTTCTCAATCTGGAAAATGGGGAAGGAGGGAGGGGCAAACCACCAACTCTGACAGAAGACAGAAATTGAATTTTGGAATGTTTTCTACCTCCACTTGAACTCCTTCCTCTCCACACCACAGACCCCTAAGGTAGATTTTGTGCAACTTTGTTGCATTCTCCTCCTAGTCCTCCTTTGACAAGGTAAGAAATGTCATGGATATTGCTAAAGTGAGTCAGCCAAGGCCAGAAGCAGGACACAATTGTCCTGGCACCAGGGCTATAAAAAAACTGCTGAGTGATGGTGGTGCCTCAAACAACAGCATCCCATTCCCTACTGCCCACCCATGCTCAGGGCAAGCAGCATGAAAGGTACCTCAATCAACTTTTCAATGGGGGATGGGATGAGGTAGAAAAGACCTCAGAACATAAAGTTTCTGGGAGGGTGGGGAAGACTATGAGACACCACCCTGATCTTAGACCAGAAGAAAGGGGCCCAGGGCACCTCTGAGAAGGCCCACCATAGAAGATGAGATCAGGGTGAGACCAAGCTGGAATAAATGGTCCAGATGAGGTGGAGCTCAACACCTGGAATCTTTAACTAATTATTCCTGTTAATCCTCAAAAGGGACAGCAGTGAATTCAGTGGTAGACTTGAGGTAAGGAAGACTAGAGTTCAAATCCAGCTTCAGCACACACTGCTGGGCAAGTCACTTCACCATTCACTGATTATCTTACTCCTCATTTGTAAGATAATGATGCTGCTGTGAGACTCAAATGAGATAATAATATATGTAAAGCCTTTGCAAACCTTAAAGTGGTATATAAAAGCTTACTATTAGTAAGCAGGCATTTGGCAGAATGCATAGAGTTCTGGACTTGACACCACGAAGTTCTGAATTCAAATCTGATCTCATAGAGGGTGACCCTTGGCAAGTTACTTAGCTTCTCTGTCAGCCTCAGTTTCCCCATCTGTACAATTCTGATAAATCTGGTCTCCGATGCTTACTAGCTATGTGACCCTGGGCAGATCAGTTAACCCTGTTTGCCTCTGTTTCCTCATCTGTAAAATGAGCTGGGAGAAGGAAATGGCAAACTACTGCAACATCTTTGTCAAGAAAATCCCAAATGGGGTCACAAAGAATCAGACACAGATTCAACAATAACAACAACAATAACAACAGCACCTCCCTCTTAGGGTAGTGGTGAGGATCAAATGAGAACTACATAAATACTATCTAAAGTACTACAAATGCTACTATAGCACTCTAAATATTATCACCCTAGGGGAAAGCCCCAAGCACCTTACCCTAGTTGTAGCTCAGAAAGATTAAAAAGAGATAATCCATGGCAGGGTAACATGGCCAAGGCCACTGCATGAAATGTTTCATGAAGGAGATGGTCAAAGAAGTTTAGGAGAAAGAAGCCTGCTATGACCTGGCTTAAAATACACACACACACACACACACACACACACATACACATCCATACTCATACACACATACACACAGACACATACACACACATGCATATGTTTAACTTTAGCAACTTACTTCTTAGTTGAAAAACACTAAACCAAAACCTTTCCCCTCCTTCACCCTTAGCGGAGAGCCACCTCTACTTGCTGGCCAAGGCAGGGTTGGCAACTTCCTCCTAACTTTGTAAACATTTTATGGTATTTAAATTTTGTGTGGTACCTTCAAAATACCACACAAACCTGAAGGAGTCTGCTATTTAGGTGAAGCACCCAAGCCAGAGACAACCAGAAGTATTACAAGCTTCTTAGGGCTATGTATGCAGTCAAACTGCCATATAATGTTAAAACTGAGCTCTGCAAGAAATGGGCATAAACTGGGGGAATCAATCAGTCAATCAACAAACACTGATTAAGTGCCTTGGTAGCAAATACTGTGTCATGGCACTGAAAATACAAAGACAGAAATGAAATAGTCCTTGCCCTCAAGGAGCTTTCATTCTCTACTTCTGAGCTACTGACAAGTATCTCCTCAGCAAAAGAGTATTACTGTTTAATCATTTTTCAGTCATGTCTGACTCTTCTTGACCCCATTTGGGTTTTCTTGGCAAAAATACTGGAGTAGTTTGTCATTTCCTTCTCCAGCTCATTTTACCAATGAGGAAACTGAGGCAAAGAGGGTTAAGTGATTTGCTCAGGGCCACAAAGCTAGTAAGTGTCTGAGACTGGACTTGAACTCAGGAAGGAGAGTCTTCCTGACTCCAGGCCATCACTCTAGACACTGTACCACCAACCTGCCCCAGTAGTTATCAGTCAAATGAGATGTGAGGAAGAAAGTAAATGTATCTACTAATTGACAAATCTCATGAAAATAATATGTTTGATTTTAGACAACTAGTTATTCAGGCCAACAAGCATTTATTAAGCACTTACTATGTGCCAGGAAGTGTGCTAAACACTAGAAATACAAATACAAGCAAAAAGAAGACAGGTTCTGCCCTTCTTGTTG